>NC_136429.1:242458456-242733456 GCF_052849685.1 Lactuca virosa | reverse complement strand
ACAGTGTGAATCTACACTGATCGAGGTTTTTTTTTTTTTTTTTTTTTTTTTTTTTGTGAACGTTCTCAGATTCATAGTGTGCATCATATTAATTCAGATTCACAATGTGAATCTTAACTGTTCGAGATTTTTCATATTGTGAATGTTAAAAATTGAAATATTTACAGTTTAGATTCACAGTGTGAATCAACACTGTTCGAGTTTTTTTTTTTTTTTTTTAATCGGTGTTGATGTTTATTAATAGAGTACAAAAAATTAATATTTTTGGTATAATTAGTTTTTTTTGATAAAAATAAACTTAAATATTGAAAAAACTAAAAAAAATTAAGTGGGTTTTTTTCGAGAAAAAAAAGTTCGGTTTTTATATATTATTATGGATCTCTATGGAAAGAGGACGAAAAATCGTGAACAACGGTATATTCGGTTTTTTTTTCGATAAAAAACTTGGCCTAAAAAAAATTTTAAATGAAAAAAAAGAAGTGGTTTTGTTATAATCCGATACATGTGCGTCCATTATAAAATTTTACAACTCTTCCTTTTGCCGTTGATCACTTTAAATTCCGACGCTTTCGATTGGTTCCTTGGTTCCTTGATTAATAATGGTTCTCTATTGAACTTTTCCATATATATATATATATATATATATATATATATATATATATATATATATATATATATATATATATATATATATATATATATATATATATATATACTTTACAGAAATATATTATTTAGAAATTTTTTTTAAATTAGTACTATTTTTTTTATGACTTTCACGTTTTAAATAATTAATTACAAAAAGTTTTTTGGAATATGTGGGCAAAAAAGTAAGATTATAAAGTATGTGTTTATTAGTTTTTCGGAAAAAATGGTTATTTTTACTAAAAACAAATTTTTTGGTCATTTTCTTCAAATATATATTAAATTGAAAAATTGATCACACACAGAGAGAAAGAGAGAAAGAGAGAGAGAGACCATTTGCATATTATTTATTTATTTATCTATTTATTTATTTAAATAAGTGAAAACATCATAAATGGTCCTTGTAGTAGTGAAATGACGAAAATGCCCTTCAATTAACGGATAAAAACTTAACGGAATTAGCAATAATGACCTATCGTTAATAGTTTTGAAATCACATGGACCATCTATGATGTTTTTAAACCATGGGGTATAAACTTCAGATCTGAAGAAACCATAGGGACCATTTATGATGTTTTTTCTTTATTATATTTAACTTTTAATGTTTTATTATTTTGACTTTTTTTTTTCTATTTTGATCTTTAATATTAATATTAAGACAAAATTGCAAAAATGGTCCCTGTGGTTGGCAAAATTCTGTAGTTTTGGTCCAAAACAAAATGTTGGTGCACCATTGGTCCAATTTTAGATACATTGTGTGGTTTTGGTCCCTATGGTTGGTGTTTTGTGTGTTTTTAGTCCAGACCCAACCTGAAATGACGAATATGCCCTTTGATAATTCTTTTTTATTTATTTTTAACTTTTTATTACTATTTTCATTAAAAAATAAAAAGAAAATAACATCACCCTACCCTCTCTCTCTCTCTCTAGCCCTAAATACGAAAAATACTCTTGTCCAGGTCCAGATGCTAATCTTCGGCTGCAAACCCTTAACTGCCTCCCCATTAATCTTGGCGATTTCATGATACATTCCTCCATTGATCATCAAATAATCTCTTAAAGCTCTATAGTTTCCTCCCATGACACCTGAAAGTGTGCGTATGTAAGTACCTTGAGCTTGAGCAAGAGCAACAAGTCCCTCCGCCTCCTTCTGTTTTGCATATAACTCGTCGTCGGCAACTTGTTGGCGGGAGTAGAGTGTCGTCTCCGCTTGTTTCTCCTTCTCGTACAGAATTGCTTCAGCTGCCTTCTGCTTTCTATAAAGCTCCCAATTTGCCTCTTGTACCTTTGTTTTGGTCAAACAGATAGAAATTCAATTTTGTGAAACATAGGTGATTAATTGCGTTTGATTAATTTGTGTTATGTTTGTTACCTTGTACCTTTGTTTAGGTCAAACAGATAGAAATTCAACCTGTGAATTCTTGGCCCACTTTGCCCTCTTCATTGCAAACTCTGCATTTGCTTCAGCCACTTCAGCCTCCCTCTGGTTCTCAAACACCTTCATCTCCGTTTTCACCTTTATCTCTTCCTTCTTCCCCTATCCTTGTCTCTGTGTCGCTATGATCTTCGTCTCTGCATCTATCTTCGCTGCATTGTGAAGCGTTTGGCCTTGGCGAAGCTTGGATCCAATTTCACCCTAAAACAACAATCAATTGTGAATCACAAACTGAGTATCTACCATTCAAAACCTAAGCAACATAATACCTTCATCTTGGCTTCAGAAACATCAATCTTAGCTTGATTTGCAGCCTCCTGTTGGAATTTTTGCCCTAAATACGAAAAATACTCTTGTCTAGCTTCAGAAACATCAATTTTAGCTTGATTCTGAACGGTGACAACTTTCCGATGAAGGGGGAAGAAGGGAGTTGAGCAGATACCCACAAGCGGATTTGTGAACTGTCGACTATTTGACTCAGATGGCGACAAAGGTTAAGATCAAGGGGATATTTTTGGGGTGAAGGTTATTAATCTGATTTGTTAGGTATGTTCGTGGAATGGAAACACAAGAGAGAGAGAGAGAGAGAGAGAGAGAGAGAGAGAGAGAGAGATTTTTCTCAATTTTAATTAATGAAAAACATTTGAATAAATATAAAAAAACAAATATAAGGGTATAATAGTCTTTTTATGTTGATAGGGACCAAAAACAATAGAAAGATCTAATTTTGGACCAGAGGTGCACCAACATTTCGTTTTGGACCAATAACACATAAATTTGACAACCATAGGGACCATTTTTGCAATTTTGTCTAATATTAAACTCGTAGTGGTAGTATAATATTTTCTTCACGTTTTTTACTTTTATTATTATATAGCTAGCAAAAAAACGAAATGCTGAAACTATATTTAGTAGTATTCATTTTAATTGTGAAGTATGTAATATATTGATTTTATTTAATGTTATTATGAAGTATTTTTATTATAAATATTAATATATTTACAAACTAGACTATAACTCGTGGGACCCACGATTATAAAATTAAATGAATTTTGATAGTTAAAAATCATAATTATTAGTCAATATTTTATTATGTACCTTAATGTGTGTGGTTTTAAGATACATGAGATATTATGTAATGTCATTTAATGAAAATAAATATTATATTATATAAAGAAATATAAAATTGATTAAAAAACAACCACAATAAACCAACCAAGTAAATGAAAATTGATATATAGAAAACTACAAATTAAGTTATTGTAATAAACATATATGAAAAAATATAAAAAATTAACAATAAATTATGTTACTAATAATATAAATATTATTTATGACAATTCACGGTTTCTTTCAATAAAATTTGTTACCAAATAAATACGCAAAAAATAAATTTAATCTAAAATCCGCATTAATTTTCATTATCGATTAATTATCAAAAAAAAAACCTTCAATTACTAAGTACACCACGGACCGCTTTTCCCTCATCCTAACCCAACACACTCCTCCTTCTCCCCTTTAGCTATACCGCTAAGACCCATTCACACTGATACTATCCATACTTTCTGCCCTAATCCTATCGCCGGTATAAAAAAATAGACACCCTTCTCCGTATACATTTATCTAAGCAATTTCCCAGCAGAAGCAAATTAAAGCATCGAATAGATCTCCCACTTTGGTGATTAAATCTCATAAGCAAGACTTCCATCGATTACATCTCAAGTGGAATTGATTGAATCTCATTTGCATACAAACTCCTTCATTTAGATCTCGGAAGCAAAAACCTTCATAGTGGAAGTGATATGGGTTTCACCGGAGGGATTTCAAGGAGTAGATGTGGAATGAAGATATCGACTGAAGATATTTGCAAATGTCCTTTGAAGATATCGATTGAATAAAAACTTACACAATGGTTACCTGATGCAATCGACAATTACAGATGTCGCCTGAAGGAACAAAAGTCCGCCATATCACCACTGTAAGATTCAACATATAATTTATTCTATGTGTCCTCATGATGATGGTGAGAAACAACAAACCAAATCACCACGTATACCTCATTGTTCCTTATTTTGACAGAAAAAAATACAAAAACAAACAAAATTACATGTTTAAATTGCAGGAAATTATAAACTTCAAGATGATACCCACACCAGAAGACGTAGCAAGAAAAGAAAAACAAAACCTTGACAGTGGAACAATTATCGCAGCTTGGAAGATTTTTCGGTTGGTAAAATTTTAAATTTTGAACTTTGAAGGTGGAAAACGTTAGGTATTTAAAACATCTATTATTATTTATATGACTAATTAAAGAACATAAAAATGAGTTTTATTGATTTACCTACCATACAAAATTATATTGTCGGACCATTATTATTTTATTTTTTTATGTAGTAATAATGTGAATAAACTTTCTATTTTGCGTAATAGATGTTATAACCATCTTAGAAGTTAATAAGAAGAGGTAAATTGCCAGTAGAAAATTTTGGGATCATCATCACCAAACTTAGAGTACAACATATATATGTAATCTGTAACTAACAAAAACTTCAGAAATAGCATCAAGTACTACTGAGTAAGCACTTTTGAGAGAGTAAAGTATATGGTGAAACTTGATAGTTTAGAGATCGATTTTGAAAGGTGAATACATGTTAGTTAAAATGTACCTCGTGTAATAATGTTTTCAAAACTAATAAAAACATTTATAAAGTGTTAGTTAATACATGTTAGTTAAAATGTACCTTATGTAGTAATGTTGTAGATAAGAAGTCGAGGGTGTAAATGAAATTCATATTTTTTATGTTTTCTGTCATATTTGAATTTTGTGTTATTTTCACTATTAAAATTTCAAAAGCTTAAAAGCCCTATTTTTTCATTATAAATGTATTTGGTGTTTACAAATTAGATATAGTCATACAACCCCACAACACAAGTTATGGAAAATAGTAAACCTTGTTTGTAACCCTGTAACATAGCAAATCTGGTTTGTCACAATAGCCCCATAAGTTAGAAAAAAATGTCAAAACAGCCCCATAACTTAGTAAAAAAAAGCCAAAAATAGCATCTGTTTTGAAATGCATAAGAATTGTCAGAACAAACATTCTAACTTATAAAATAGATGTAATAAACAGGCCCCTAACTTACAAAATTCGACAAAAACAACCCCTTGTTTCAATTTCCTGAAAACTACCAAAACAGCCCCTAACTTGAAAAAATCTGTCAAATTTTTTTTGATTTTTTTGTTATTTTACAGATTTTATGTTTTTTTACAGCTTTTATAATATTTTGTGACAGATTTTATGGTATTTGTTTTTCTTGCCTACTGGAGCCCTTCTTTATTGTTGAAACCTTCGAAAGTTCTTCTCTTTGAGTTTGTATTTCATCTAGTTTTCTGAGAATTGAAGGTGTTAACCAAATAAGATTATTTACTACTCCATGAAAGAATTATAAATTTACAATTTGTTAAATACTTTAATTTCTTATCTTAACATCTACATATATCTATGTAACATGCGACAAACCAAAATCAAAATCCTGTTAGTAGCAGTAATCTCAAAGTCAAAAATAAAAAGCTTTAAAGAACCTTACAACTCGTTCGATTCCTCTTCATGGATCAACTAAAGAATCTGTAACATCCCAATTTTTAGGTCCAAAAATTTCTTTTTAATTAACCAACACATAAAAACATTCATAAGAAAATACTGCGAAAACACATCATCTCATAAAACAATGTATCATGTCTGAAAACTCAAGCCATAGAATAATAACATATCAGAGTACAATCCCAGAAAACTCCATGCGGAAACCATATGTGTGTGTTTGATGCGATGCTACGCCGCCGGCTCCTTCCCCTTAGACGAAGAGGTACCTGAAACCAAAACCGAAACCGTAAGCACAAAGCTTAGTGAGTTCCCTCATCATACCACATACCATACAATATCATCGGTATCTCTCTATCGGTAATCATCATCGATATCTTTCAACCGGTAACCAACATCGGTATCTTTCAACCGGTAATCGTCATCGGTATCTTTCAACCGGTAACCATCATCAGTATCTTTCAACCGATAACCATCATCGGTATCTTTCAACGGGTAACTGTCATCGGTATCTTTCAACCGGTAACTGTCATCGGTATCTTTCAACCGGTAACTGGGGACTATTCCACCCCCTACCACTAGCATACAACAACAAGGTACAATCATACAGTCAGGCATATCCGGGTATTGACCTACCCCACGACCCTAAGGGCCGCTGTCAGGGATCCTAATCCCTACTATACACGTAACATATCATGCAGATAATACTCGTGACCATAGCACATAACCAAACCAAGATAATTATCACAAAGACAATCATCTTACAAATACTCCTCTTTGGTGGGCCGACATTGTGGCCTTAGACCCACCCCTACTGGAAGGTAACTCACCTCGATGTCGTGCAGTGTTTGAATTATCCTCAGCGCACAAGTCGACTCCCCTCGACTCCTCGATCCCTACACGACGACCTTCAAGTCAACACACAGCCAGTACAACCCTAAACAGGGTCAGTCCAAGTCTAGTCAAAGTCAACTTCAAGTTGACCCGACTCGCCGATTTGGGCCGTCAACTCGCCGAGTCCCTCACCCTTTACTCGTCCTTATCCACGACCCGACTCATCGAGTTGGGCCGTCAACTCGACGAGTTCCTCCCTCACATGAACATCGCATGAAACTCATCCGACTCGCCGAGTTGATGAACAACTCATCGAGTTCACCTTCATCTGATGAACAAGTTCTGTCCTCGACTCGCCGAGTTGATGAACAACTCGTCGAGTTCATCTTCATCCTTAAGAAGATTGCCTTGGACTCGCCGAGTCTGTTCTAGCACTCGTCGATTCCCATAAACTCTAGGTCTAAAATCACGTCCAATACATTGTGTAACTCTTCCTGTCCGATTACAACCCTTCTAACACTCAACTGGGTTCCTTTGACTCTCAATAGATATGAGGCTCAAAGCATCGGACTCGTCGAGTCCAAGAACGGACTCGCCGAGTCAGTCATGTCCACACTCTAAATCCTTGAATTCTGATGTACAACCTTTGATCAAAAGATAGATCCAAGCTTCTATAATCGATCTAGCACGTAAAGTTACAAACTTTACGTGCTTGCATGGGACTTTGAGCTCAAAAAGACATAAAACAAGCTCTTAAGATGCATGGGGCCTTTCATGGATGCAAAAGCAGTCCCCAACTGCCTTGTGACTCCTTTAATGACGTGATTCCGAAGCTCTAACCCCCAACCATGTTTGCAATCATGGTTGACCATCAAAAGTGGCTTATAAAAGCCCTAAATCTCCCCAAAAAGGGATCTAACAAATGAAAGAGCAAGGTTACAACTTTTTACCTTCAATGAACTGTAGAAGGTGCACAAAATCGGGTTCCCTTGGTCTTTACTTGCTTCCTCAAGCCTTTCTCCTTCCTTCTTAAGACCACAAGCACCAAAATCCACCAACAAGGCTTAGATTGCTTCAATAACGGCTAGGGTTTTAATGAGAGGTGTTCTGGGAGCATAAGGGACGTTGTAGCCGACATAACATTGTTTAAATAGGGTGCAAACCCTCGGATTAGGGTTTTTGTCCAGTCAGAGTCTACTTGTCGAGTCCGGGACCCGACTCGACGAGTCCATCACTTAAATCTCGCGCCTCATCCCGCTTTTACTCGGCGAGTTGGTCCTTCAACTCGCCGAGTCCAAGGCCAAAAATGCAAAAATACTTAAATAAAAATACATACCAAGAACCAGGTGCTACAAAATCTCTCAAAAAGATATCATACGAAATTAAGAAAACAAAATGCAATAAACAGTTTTATAGGAATGGTCCCTGTTAGAAATAAAAAACGGTTTTTTCACTAAAATTTGTCAAGTACATTGCAGGGGTAAAATGTTCATTAAATTGAAAAAGGTTGGATTCTCAATTTTACAGGAAAGTAGGCTGCTATTTTCGGATTTGTTTTATATCAGGGTTAAAGTAGGATGACATAAAGTATAATGCAAGAAAGTATGTAGCCAAAAAACTATTTAAAGAGGTTTACTAGGTGGAAATTGGAATATCATTGCTGGTTTTTAGGGATATGATATATGTATTATCTATATTAAAATGCATGTAGATTTGTAACATTAAAATTGATTTACTGAATTTTAGGATGTGATTATGAATTGAAATCGTATTTTTGTATTTAGAGGTTGAATTTTTTAAGTTTAATAGGCATACACGTGGCAAGTAAAGAATATGACACATGACAGATTTATATGAAAGCTATTTATTTATTAGAAAATGAGATTTGATAATAAATTAGATGATGAGACTCTATCATGAGGGGCGGATCTAAGACAAGCTTAGGGGGAGGTGCCACACATAATGGCAAAAAAAAAAAAAATTGTGTACATAAATGGCTACAAAATTCCATCCAGTTTTTAGGTAAATATATATGGTGCTCTAACTACAATTTAATAAAATAGTTGGTGCCCCTTGGTATATCCCACACTAAGGTATCGAATTCCATTTAGATATTAAACTATATATATATATATATATATATATATATATATATATATATATATATATATATATATATATATATATATATATATATATATATATATATATATATATATATTATAGTAGTCGATATCACACCTCAAACGAAGAAATAATGGGGCAAAACTAGGGATGAGCATATGGACCGGGGAACCGGCCGGAACCGGTACCGGAACTGGAACCGGCACCGGAACCGGAACCGGAACCCGATGGAACCGGTCGGGCCGGGACCGGAACGTTATTTTTGTGGATTTTTGGAACCGGGAACCGGTAGGAACCGGAACCGATATAACCGGCAAAAACCGGAACCGTATGATGCTATTTTTCGAGGACCGGTTACAACATTTGAAGACATGACAAGAACCGGTAGGAACCGGGAACCGGTAGAACCGCCGGGCCGGTTCGGTTCTTGATTTTGGCTGAAGCCGGTTCCCGAGTCGGGTCCGGTTCCGGCCGGTTCGGTCCTTTTGCTCATCCCTAGGCAAAACACATACATGAGAACAACCCTCATTTTGCACGTTGCTATCCTGAAAAGACAAATTATCGTATTTTTATAAGCAATTTGTGTGTCGTATATGTTTTCTTGGATATGAGTGGTGTCAGCCGTCAAGTTAAAAAGAATAATAATTTAAAATAAGTTTAAGAAACAAAACGTAAAAATAAATTATGAAATTCCATGTTCTATACCAGTCATCGAAGTTTGTATTTAAGTGGGTAATATATTTGGTATCGTGGCCACCGTGTCTAAAGTAGATCTTACAACATTTGTTTAACGTACGTAAAGCTTTCATGTTACATAAATTAATAGATGCCATTGGCAGATATGTTTACGTTACAAACAAATCCTATGTCCTCGTTATTATGTAACTATGTATTAAATGAATGTATTAAATAGATTAATTTAAAAATAAAAAAAAAGTTAAATATGAAGGTTTAAATATTTAAAAAATTTTGAATTTATAAGAAAATTAAAAAAATAATAAATTATTAAAGTTGAAATATTTTTTATCTTTTAAATTTAAATAAATTAAAAAAAAAAACTAATTACCTTTAATTTGAAAATTTTAAAATTAGAAGGTAAGTCTATTAATGAAATTGATGTGTATTTATTACTACATGTAATGTAATTATTACATTAAAATATAATGTTGAATTTAATAAAATAGAAAAAAGCCCATAAAATGACATGTGGAAAAAAAAAATTAACAAAAAAAAACAAAAAATAACATTTGGCAAAATGAATGAAAATGTGATATTTGGCAAAAAAACAACATTTATTTATTAGAGTAATTTGTAATGTTTTAAAAATCAGTTTTAAGTTGAATCAGTATGGTGACCGGTTCCCGGTTCAACTGGTTCGACTGCTGGGTCAACCGGTTTATATAATTTTCATCTTTTTTTCCTATTTTCCTACATATACATACATATATAAATCACGAATTTGACGTTTACATGTTCAAACATTAAACATATACATAAAAATAAATTGTAGATCAATCCAAATACATTAAAATAACACATAACCATAAGTTTTAGTGTTTTACATCAATTCATATACGTCAAAAAGAAAATAAAGTATAATACCGAAACAAAATATATTTTTAAATGAATACAAACACATTAAAAAAACTTTAGAACATTTACCATATGTTTTTATTTAGAGAAAACAAAATAGATTTGAAAAAAAAAATCACCAAAGTTGATTATGCAAATGGTTCTTTTATTATGTGTGTTTATTCAGTTTAACCGGTTTATTTTGACCGGTTCAACCGGGTTTTTCTAAAAACCGGCCGGTTCAATCAGGTTCAAAAATTGACGTAAAACCGGTTATAGTTGAACCGCTCACTTCCCCGATTTCCGGTCCAACCGGTTCGACCGGCCGGTTCAAATCGATTTTTAAAACATTAGTAATTTGTACATTTGTTTGTTTATTTAAGGACAAAAGGTAGTGTCAACCGTTAAGTTGTCCCTTGTAACGTTTCTTTATTTTATATTTAAGTTAAAAGATTATAGACAAAAATGCAAAAATGGTCACTGTGGTATGCATTTTTTGGGGTTTTAGTCCAAACCACGACTTTTTTTGGCTTCGTGGTCCTTTTGGACTAGTTTGTATGTGAAAATGGCCCCTCCGAAAATTGAAATGACTAAATTGCCCTCTTGATATATTTTTATATTTTTTCTATTTAACTTAATTTTTGATTAATAATAAAATGGGGCCCACAACCTATTCTCTCTCTCTCTCTCTCTCTCTCTCTCTCTCCAGCACCCACCTTTGACGATCATTTTTCTCCTTAATCAAAACTTGAAACCACCATTGTTCTGATGAAAATCGAAGTTGTAAACAAAAATAAAAACCCAAATCTCGAACCCATTTCGCCTTTTTTCACACCCAAATCTTTGATGAGATAAACCAGCTCCAAACACCCTTCTTTTCATTCAATTTTGTTGTTGCCATCAAGAAGAAGAACAACCCCAGGAGAGGTTGTTTTCGAGTGAGTGAACAGGAGGCAGCTGCCTCTTCTACTTCACCTGTCTTCTCCTTCGTTTCCTGTCATGAACTGTCAGGGGTGATGGCCAATTCCGGCGAGACTTCGAGGCAACAGCCCCTTGTTGCTCCACCATTTTACCTATCGATCGTAGTCACTGAACTCCCCCCCCCCCCCCCCCCCCAAAGACCGTTGCGATCGATGCTGCCTTTCCTCCTTTCTGTTGGATTAGGTGTCTAAACCCATAACTATAATTGGTATGTATTTGACCCGAGAGTAGCATGGTCCATTTCGGGTTGCCTTCACCAGAACAATTTGATAGGATGGACATTTGAGAAAGAGGTTATTTGTGATTTAGTAATATATTATAAGTATAATATATTAATTGAGAAATCATATCATTTAATTAGTATTGATCAAAAATTAATTTGGAATTAATTTAGGGATCAAAAGAGACTAATTAAATTAACGGGCACTGATTATGTAAATCAACGAGACATATGGTTTGGGCTAATGATCCATGATTAATTTGTAATGGGCTATGCTTATGTGAATGTCCATAAATTATTAGTCCAAATAAGTTATGGATCATAAGCCTAAGTGTAAGAATTAGGGTTACATATAACTCTTGGAATTCTACACTATATATGTAACCCACTAAAGCCAAAAATCTACCAAGGGTGGATTATTCTAAGAGATGGACGATTTTGTGTGCTCCATAACCTCTCTCATTATTCTCCATTTGTTCATGGTGTTTGTGACTTGTTTGAGGCATCACACTTGAGGTGCTAAGCTCTTGAAAGGCTAACAACTACAAGCTACAAATAAGAGGTATTCTTCTAACTAGTTTTATGATTCATGTACCATATATGTATGCTAGATAGGTTTCATGCTTTGGATAATTTTTTTTGCATGTATAACTAGAGAAAACTTAGATCCAAAGCTATTAGGGTTGTATGTGCACCATAGGAGTGTTATAGTACACAAAACCCAACAATGGTATCAGAGTCATGGGTAGTTTTCTGTGATGCATTGCTTAATTGTTCAAAGCTGGAAAAGTCGAAAAACTGCACTCTGAAAGGGGGACTTGACGAGTCCATACATGAATTCGACGAGTTCATAGTGAACTCGACGAGTCCATTAACTGATTCGACGAGTCGGATAGCCTGTTTGCAGTTTTCCGAGGTTTTTGGCCAGATTTGGATTTGGATCATTACCTTAAACTGTTTTGTATCATAAAATCTGTTTTTTCTGGTATGGTAATGGTTATCCTATCCAATTAAAAGATAAATTGTCAAATATTGAAATTATTACTAGTTTATATAATAAGCTAATTGTTTGTAATATTTTGATTTGAAGTTATCTTGCTTTAAGAGTTGCATTAAGTCAAATTTGTAAAATATAAAATTATGATTATTTTATTGGTTTTAAAATTTGATCTAATTGTTTTTAGGAGTTACAAAACTTGCCATCAAGTTTTGGAACTCAAAAGTTTTTTATGGAGTTACAAATCTTGTCATCAAGTTTGGAACTCAAAATGTTTTCAAGAGTTACAAAACTTGCCCTCATGTTTTGAAAGTTGAAAAGTCACATTTATGGAACATTGAAAAGCTTTCAAAAGGTGCAACTCTTGGGTTCATAACTTAAAATTAATTAAATAGTTTTAATTTTTGCATTTTATGTTTAGAACCTTCATGTTTTTTGAATAGTTCAAATTACCTCTTATGGATTTCATTAAGTTAATTAAATGTTTAATTAAAAGAGAGATTAATAAATCCATAATTACATGGTTCAAGTTTAGTTAAATTAAGAGTATAGTTTAATTAATAGATTAAACCACAAAGTATTTTAAAAGTTAAAAATACACCCTTATACTATATAAAATTAAAAGTTTAATATATTATATATGTATAAGTAAAAGGTCAGTCTTACCGTTAGTAGGCCTCATTCACGAAGCCGATCTATATGGGGAGTATAAGGTTACTGCCTATAAAATGGTGGTTTAATGGGTGTCCACTCTCACCCACCGCTTCCTTCACTGGTGGAGGGTCGTTAGCCGAACGGGTAGGATAGGACACTAAACCCTCATTAAAAGTATAATGAATCATAAAGTAACTAAATCCCTTATAAATTCCCAATCTTAGTTACTTTAGTAAAAGTGTGAATTTGATGCTAACCCATGAAATTGCACATTGCACCTTATTAGTTGTTAGTGAAGCGTGTATGGTTAACCGACACAATAATATGGGACTAATGAAGGATGACAATGGGTAGCTCGTAGTTTGTCATAGATCAATGGAGCGTGTGTGGTTAACCGACACATTGATTAGGTGATAAATGACTTCGAGAGTACCAAGCTAATTTGCATGGTTATTCACACCTTGTTTGTGATCCTCGGCATCCCATTCACAAACTTGAACAACATAATCGATATTAAACATGCCATTGAAAAAGTTCAATGAATCTCAAAAGAATCTAGGAATTTCAATTCATTTAAAACTTAATACTCTTTTTCGTTTTTCATGGTGGAAATTGGTAAATCGTCATTTACCTACCTTCAAATATTTTACAATCGGATTACGACATCCCTTTTCCGATTTGTAGAATATTGTGTTGGGTCCTAGCCTTAATATTTCATTTGGGTGTTATTTTAAGGACTTAAATCAACTAACTTGAATTTCTCCCATCATAGATGTCTAGTGTTGACAACTATGGTCTGCTTTATCCTGTTGGAAAAAGCTTTCTACATGAAGATGATATTCCACAATATCATACTTCACTTCCTCCACCTCCTCCAATAAATCTCCCTAACCCACATGTTCGTCGACTTGAAAAGTTAAAGGTCACTCAAGCCCTATTGGCTAGCAAACACCAAGATGGAAGGTCTGTGTGTGCACATGTCGTGGATATGAAGTCACACATTGATAGGCTGGGAATGTTGGGTGTCGTTTTCCCAAGGAAGTTGGCTGTTGACTAGGTTTTTCAGTCACTTCCCGAGTCGTATAGTCAGTTTGTTAAAGACTACTATATGACAGATCACGACGTGACCCTTATCGATCTTACCTATTTGCTAATTATTGCTGAATCAATAATGATTTGGCACACTGGTCAAGCAAATTTGATTGGAAGATCTACTTCCCAAGCTGCCATGGACATAGGAAATGACATAGATAGTCCAGAAATGGTCCCTTATCCTATGGGAAGGGAATTGGCTATGGTCAAAAGATTTAACCATAAGACAAAAGCCAGTTCCGAGATAGTTCCATGTGCAAATGCAGAAGAGTCCACTTGTTTCTACTGCCATTTGAAGGGACATTGGAAGCGAAGCTGCCCTGACTACCTGAAAGATCTAAGAGAGGGTAAAGTCAAAGTATTTGACTCTGGTTCAGGTAAGTCCGCTATCTAACTCTATTAAGTTCCTATTTGTAGATTCTTAATACATGATGTGATAAGATTACATTTTGATGTTTTGTAGAATCGAAGGAAGCTTAAAGAAAGAAGCAAGCTGAATCTGGTCGCGAATTAGATCCTTTGAGTCACTGCTTAGGAGTTAGGATAGATTGCTTAGAAATATTTAGTAACATAGTTTTCATTTGTAATTGCATTGTAAGGACAAGTTTTCCGCAATTTTATAAATAGAATGATTTTATCTTATTTTATATTTCCTTACAATGGCATTTGTGAAAATTGATGTTTGTATGTTTCTTAGGAAATGGAATTGATTCTTTCGTTTGTGGTAGTGTCTAAATTTACCAAATGAGGAAAGATTCTCATTACCAAAGTTTCGATTGGACAGAAACTTGGAATCATGCAACTTGCATTGTATGATGAATGAGAACCTTCTTCTTTGGGAAATTAAGACCAATTCCTTGTTCACATATAAATGTGAGTCAAGTAAAGGACTAGAGGATCAAGTACATATTGTTGTGCACTGGTCGGGTCCACCACAAAGAACGATAAGACTATTCGTCATGATTTACTAAAAGTTTAGTAAATATGGTTATGCTTACAAGATTAAGTGTAATTCTGAATCATTGAAAAAGGTTTCAATGTATGGCAGAACAAATAAGAAGAATCAAATCAGGCAGAAAGATAAAAGTTTCTCCAATCTGAAAGGAAAAGAGAGTACTTTAGTATCGTGTTTTATGATCTTCTTAATGATTATGAAAACCATATCACAATTGATCCTCTAAGGACACCTTAGTGCACTTGTATGGCTAAGAAGAGGAATCGGGAATTGTTGAAATGGCTAAATGAAAAAGGTGAATCACACTTCGTTCCAAAATCTAGTCTTAGAGATTGTTCCTTGAGTGACATATCTTAAGTAGGTTTATAACACATTTAGAATTGGTAATTGTGATGTATTTAAGACAAAGACCAACTAAGACCAATTATATGAAGTGTTTTTCCTTGATAAGAATCCGCACTAACTCTTGGATATTTGTTTGTCAAGGAATGTTCTTGACAAGAGAATCTTATATGTCAAGAGGTCAGTGGGAGTCTTAAAGATCTTGAAAAGTTTCAAGAACTAATCAAGAATAAACCTATTATGTATCACTAGCTCACGACTTGAGGTTTGTAACCTATCGTGTTGACATATTCTTGTTTCTGTGCCCATTCCAGTTAAAAGTTGACTATGCATGTGAGTTCTATGAGTTCTTAATTGTTTGCATAAGGCAAAGCACCTTGATCAATGAAAGTTCATTGATCTGTAATGGTGAACTGCTCAACAACTTGGAAGACATGGTAGGCCCTTGTGCTGCCAAGTGGCAAGAAATTAAGATTGAGTAAGTGCAGTCTATATGAATTTGAATCTGTCATAGACCTTGTCTAATGATAATGGTTGGAAATGACAGTTTTCACATGGATAGGAACACATACACCATTAAATCTAAGTGTCATAAGGTTTCTCTCCAATTCATAGAAAAGATTGTGAGGAAATGCTTTCACTAAGTATATTTTAAATAGATAGCAGTTGTGTTAATTGCGTTCTCAAATTCGATGATGATTATGGCATCCCTCTTCATAGTTCGAATTGTGAGAAATGGAAAATAGTTTGAACATTTGGAACTTATTGCTGTAAGTTCTGAATAGTTTAGACACACGTATGAGCTTTCTAATCAAAGGTGTATGAGCATAGATAAAGGCTTATAGAAGCATCTCGTATCAGAAATCTGAAGTTTGGTAAGAAACTCAATAAAGTATTGATTTCTAGAAGTCCAACTGATTTCTGGATACATGTCAAAGTTAGTGGGAGCATAAGTGTTATGCTAGTAAGAATATAATTATCATGATAGTGGGAGCATGATTATTATGAGAAGTATTACAAGTTAGCAATACTATGTATAAGAAACAAAGGTTACAAATTTGCAAAGTTGCAAAATTTTAAAAGTTGTTTCGCTATAATAAGGGAGAGGATACTTATACTTTATTTCGAATCTAAAAGTTTAGATTGAAGTATTAATCAAAATTAGTCATGGATATATATGAATACCATGTTGAAATATTTCAACATTGCAAATTCTATATATGAAAATATTATAGCAAAAGACTGGTCAGGTATCATGTCTTTATGTAAGACATTATGAATCGTGTCCCATATGCTTCAGATATAGGATCGACTGCATATGCTATAATATTCACGTGTTTTAATTTTCCAAATGCCTAGGGCATTAAGAGGGAAAAAGGACAAGAACCGGGTATGACTAAAGTTATTAAACAACTGTCAAGGACGATCTGAGGTTCACTAAAGATTGGTTGCTTAAGGACAGTTGGAAGTATAGTAATGAATGGATCATATTGATATAATTCTGAATAGATAGGATTCTATTAAGAATGGATAGTCATATGACAACTATGGAAAAGTGTCCATAATGGGAGTTGGATATCAAGAATCTGTGAGTAAGTTAGAAACTTTTATGCAAGAAGGATGTTCAAAGGAATGTGCTTTGAATATGAGACTTCATATCTATGGAACTGTCTTGTAACAATTTCCAATGGAAAGTTTTGTAATTGGCAAAGTCTTTGTGATAGGATCACTGCATCTAAGCTTAGAATCTAACATATTACAGTAAGTGGAAATGACTTGGTATTCTTACACTTACGATAAGGATTTGGAATTGTGAAATGAGTGTCATTGGAAATATTTACAATTGATCTATTTCACAAAGTAAGGACCATAGGTAAACATAGTATGCATGCTTGGAGCATTTGATGACTATTGTTTTAATTCAAGTATTAAGTTGATCATTCGAAACATTATACAATGAATAATGTGTAATCGATATGGTGATTAAATAAAAGGTGTTTTATTTATATTCAAAAGTTTTGAGACCATATTGGATTCAATTATTCTTGTGTTTCACTTCGCATGTTTTGACTTCCCGAATAATAAGATTATTCAAACATCCAAAGTCAATCATACTTTGGAAGTAGGTAACGAGGTAAGACTGTCATGAATTCATTTGTAGATTGTCTAAATTGTTAGACATAACACAAGTTTGCTGCAATGTTCATGAGTACTCCTGTAATAAGATTTGAGTATTGGATTAAACCCAACCTCATCTGAACCACTTCATGGATTTTATCACGAGTGATTGTGAGACGATAATATCTTATATTCTTGAAACGGAGAGATATGAGTTGCAGTTTACAAGTCGGTTGCACATTGATGATATGAAAACGCACCAGTAACTTGGTGTTATAAAACATGTTGTTGTGTGTGATTTGATGAGTAAATAGATCAAGCATATGATTCAAATTTTTTCCGTTCCTTTTACCCTAACAGGGATAAAAGCGATATTTGTGGGCCCCTCGATGATTTAATGATGACAACCCTAAGCGCTTGGGCAAGCATGGACTGATTTGATTTGTTCAATTAGTCGGCCGTCATAAATCGGAATCGGGAAACAACACATGGACAGAGAGAATGATTATAATCCATGTCTCATGTCCATACGATATCTAGAATGGAGGAATATATGATCCCTTATCTAATGGAGGCGTCATTGACTAGGTCAGAGTTTGACAACGGCTTTTGAGAGCTAAGATTGCTAGTCGGGTTTTGAAGTCATACTTGCAGTTATAGTTATTAGACTTATCCAAGTGGGAGACTGTTGGATTAGGTGTCTAAGCCCATAACTATAATTGGTATGTACTTGACCCGAGAGTAGCATGGTCCATTTCGGGTTGCCTTCACCAGAACAATCTGACAGGATGGATATTTGAGAAAGAGGTTATTTGTGATTTATTAATATATTATAAGTATAATATATTAATTGAGAAATCATATTATTTAATTAGTATCGATCAAGAATTAATTTGGAATTAATTTAGTGATCAAAAGAGACTAATTAAATTAAGGGGGACTGATTATGTAAATCAGTGAGACATATGGTTTGGGCTAATGATCCATGATTAATTTGTAATGGGATAAGCTTATGTGAAAGTCCATAAATTATTAGTCCAAATAAGTTATGGATAATATGCCTAAGTGTAAGAATTAGGGTTACATATAACTCTTGGAATTCTACACTATATACGTAACCCACTAAAGCTAAAAATCTACCAAGGGTGGATTATTCTAAGAGATGGACGATTTTGTGTGCTCCATAACCTCTCTCATTATTCTCCATTTGTCCATGGTGTTTGTGACTTGTTTGAGGCATCGCACTTGAGGTGCTAAGCTCTTGAAAGGCCAACAACTACAAGCTACAAATAAGATGTATTCTTCTAACTAGTTTTATGATTCATGTACCATATTTGAATGTTAGATAGGTTTCATGCTTTTGATAATTTGTTTTGCATGTATAACTAGAGAAAACTTAGATCCAAAGCTATTAGGGTTGTATGTGCACCATAGGAGTGTTATAGTACACAAAACCCAACACTTTCATCCTCCATTTCTTCTTCGTTCCCTCGCCTGAACCCACCACCGAAGTGGGTGTTCCCTTGGAGCAAACATTGGAGGCGGCAATCCCCATTTGATTCCCCACTTTCGCACCTTCCTTCCGAGACAAAAGAAGCGCAGGAGCTGCTTAAGCAGCCCTTGCTGCTTTCATTACCACCCCCGAGTGTAACACCCTGTTCTGATAGCATTCGCTTATGAATTTCAAAGGCCAAGGCTAGGGGCGATTTGGTCTTTTATGGGTCTTGAGTTTTATTCGGAAGGTTGGCTTGAAGTGTAGGGCTTCCCGACACCTTTTCGTGGATATAAAGATTCGTTGGAAATAGACCTCGAGTAAGGAAGATATGACTCTTTGAAGTTATTCGCATTATGGTCCCTAATGGAAAAGTTGAAAAGGAAGGACCATGCATGAAAAGTAGAAGGCGCGTGGGTACGCCCAGCGTAAGCTGGGTTATGCCCAACATATAAAAAGGAAATGGTCGCGGGTGTTTTTGGCGTACTCCCAGCGTACGTCCAGTGTCCAGAAACCCTAATTTTAGGGCCAACCACTATATAAAGAACATAATGACTCAAACCCAAGCCTCCTTATCTGTCCCCAAACCCCAGAGGAACCCTAGAACGCCTCATCCCTTCATCCTTGGGTGATTTTGACTTCAAGAAGCTCATTTTGGTGGTGTAAGCTTGGAAGAGGAAAAGAAGAACTTGGCAAGGAAGAACTTGGGGAGTTGGAGCTCATAGATCTGGAATAGCATCACCATTTGGGACTCTTTAGAGGTATAAAGTTCATAACTTTACTTAAGAATGCTTAGATCTAGTGTAGTGTGGTTTTGGAGTCATTTTGGTCCCAAGAATGGACCTTTATGGTGAAATATCGTCTGTGAGCTTAGGGTTGCCACCCTCACAGCTAAAAGGGTCCCATAAGCAGTAAAGTCTCCATCTTGAATGTCTTAATGAGTTTATGCATGAGATCTAGCCCTATTTATGGAAGTAGAATATCATTTTTGGGAGTTTGGGCTTGTTGGGCCAAGTAAAGTCACCAAGTCAGTGACTTTATGGATTAAGACGTGGAAAAGGACCCGGATCTGTGATTGTAGCTTCTGAAGTGGAGTATTAACCACTTAATGAGAAATGGTCTTACCAGGGGGTTTACGCTGAGCGTACGTGCAGGTACGCCCAACGTACGCACCTTCTAGCCAGTACGCTTAGCGTACATAGATGTACACCCCACGTAATCGATCAGTATGGACTTGGTGTTATTAGGCCACGGGTTGGGCCATGCTTGGGTATTTGGGCCTTATTGGGCCATCAGGAGTCAGTTAATATGGACCAAGAGTATGTTTTGGGCTTAGAGTAAGGCCCATTAAGGGATTGGGCCAAATGTAGCAAATTGGGCCATTAATGGGCCACTAGTGGGCTTGGGAAGCTTACCTAGTGTTGGGCCTTTGATACTATGGTTTGGGCCGTGGATATGGACCGGGATGGACTAGGGGGTAAATGGTCATTTTACCCTAAGGAGAATTCTTGGTTTTGGTCTAAGTGTTATCTTGGTATTGGTAGCTCGGGGAGCCGAAGGATCAGCACTTCAGGAATTGTCAGATAGCAGGCAGAGGGATATCAGCAGGGCTTAGGTAGTGCAAGGTGAGTCTCCTCACTGTTTGTATGGGTCTACGACCATAATACCAACCCATTTAGTTTATGTATGACAGGAAGACCCGGGGGTTAGCCCTAGGCACTATGTATGAAAGATCAGGACGTAGCTCCTGGCACCCGGTATGTTATTATGTATGACTGGAAGACCCGGGGGTTAGCCCTAGGTAATATGTATGAAAGACCAGGTGGTGGCTCCTGGCACACCTTATGCTCATTAGCTAAGTAGTGTAGTATGTATGCTAGTTGTCTTTGTGATACTTGCATGGAAGACCAGGAGGCGGATCTTGGCACTTGTTTGTAAGACCCAGGGGGTGGCCCCCGACTTGCTAAGAAAGACCACGTGGCGGGCCGTGACAAAACGGCAAGACTATATGTGACACATAGCACCTTATTTGATTGATATGTATGGCTCACAGTATGTATGGCATGTATGGTCTAGTTGATATGTATGGTATGTGGTATTTGGGGAACTCACTAAGCTTCGTTTTCAGGTATCTTTAGTTTTCAAGAAAAGGAGCTCGGGACGATCGCAACGCATTTACCCATTTTATTCCGCATTATGTGATCTTTGGGATTAGACTCTGATATTTATTTTCAAATGAAATGTTTTCAATGTTTGGGAAAAAGTTATGAAGTGTTTTCTTATATTAAAAATGAAATTTTTGGCCTTGAATTTTGGGACGTTACAAGTTGGTATCAGAGCCTTGGTTTGAGGGATTCGGACATACTTTCGGGTGTGTATGAACTCAAACTGAGGACTCGGTATGCAAATTTTCAAAAGAAGAATCATTTTTATAAAAAGGGTTTTAAATAGAGAAAAAGGGGGTGATGCGTGCAATCGACCGAGCTCAAGTAAGTGATTCCCAAAATACCAATACATGTTTGTTATGTGATATGATATGTTTATGTGATTCGCATACTAGAGTAGAGATAAGGATCTAGGAAAGATGCCTTTGTATGTTTATATGAGCTTGTAGAATTGCATGCTAGAACTGATCAACCAGTGGCAGGATAGCCTGTTTAGGTTATGCCTGATTGTTTGAGCCTTTGAATTACATGCTACTATAGATTCTTGATAAGAGGATATAATGGCTTGTTTGGTTAGATTTTCCATTGTCTGAATGTTGTTTGCTTTGTGCTTTGTGGGACTCTTAGTGATGTGAGTTAGCTACTAAGTGAATATGCTAAGTCACATGGGACACATGCCGGATAGTCTCAAAGTGATGGGCTTGACCTTATTGCGCAACTCTTGTATGAGTCCAACCATTCTAGGGATGAGTCTTTTACTCGAAGGATTATCTGATCTCTATTGCATGTGGCTATATTCATGAGGTAGCTAGTTGACATTACTGGGAATCTTTCAGCAGCTGAGGACTGGGTGGGTTCGGGAACCTAGGAAAGCCTAGGATATGCTCCAGTGAGCCTAGAGGTGCAGTATAATGAGTTTTGGTGTTTGTGTTGAGAAAGTGACTTAGAGCATCCGGGATGATTGTTGAGGAAAGTAGGGATAGGTGTGGAAGGTAGTATTGGGCCCGTACTACTGAAAGCATAGGATCCATACTCGAATCGGTGAAAGTCTTGGAGAATCTAGGAAGCTTATGGGGAAAGGACGCTTGGTTATGTTTTGACTTTTGGAATGTGGTATTTCAGTTGGAGATGAGCTCTCATGGAGATGGTCCAGGATCGGGTTCTGGCTCAGGTGCAGATGCTGAGCCTATTAGCGAGCAGTTGCGAGAGTTCATTTCATCAGATATTTCTCACTGTGTTTCAGAGATAGTGGATGAGCGCTTGGGCGCATTTCGAACGGAGGTTATGGCTATCATTGGAGCTCGCACACTGACTTTCTAAGAGTTTCGTGCTTGTGGAGCTCCTGAGTTTCATGGGGAGAGGGATCCCATTATCAGTAGGAGGTGGTTAGTGGATATGACTAATGCATTCAGGATGAGTTTCTGCCCCAAGGAAGCGAAGGTCAGATATGCTTCCTGCCTGTTGAAAGATCGGGCACATGATTGGTGGGAAGAGGTCGGTAGTGAGTTGGGTGACGATGTGGTCGATGCTATGTCGCGGGATGACTTCTCGATCAGATTTCGAGCTGAGTTTGCACAAGCGATCGAGGTACATCAGTTGGTGCAAGAGTTTCTGGATCTCTGCCAAACTACAAAGACTGTGGGAGAGATCTCTGCCAAGGTTCGGGAGAGGGCTTTATTGGTACCACAGTATGTGGCAGATGAGGAGATGAAGAAAGTGAAGTATCACGACATGCTGCGGGATGACATTAGGAAATTCGTGAGTATTTCAGGGTGCGAGACCCTGAATGACATGATCTCTAGAGCCCAAGAACGAGAGATTGACTTGGAGCACATTGAGAAGAGGAGGTCAGATCAGGAGTATACTTTGGAGGGTCCCAGGAAGAG
Organism: Lactuca virosa; assembly: GCF_052849685.1. Classification (NCBI taxonomy): domain Eukaryota; kingdom Viridiplantae; phylum Streptophyta; class Magnoliopsida; order Asterales; family Asteraceae; genus Lactuca; species Lactuca virosa. The sequence goes on along the minus strand of NC_136429.1, from coordinate 242,710,345 downwards.
GCCCAAGACTTCAGATCAGCGATTGGTAGGCCGACAGGGCCGAAGTCGGTGCAGCACGTGCGGGAAACTGCACAAAGGAGTTTGTCGTTCTAGGGGTTCAGGCTGCTACTAGTATGGCAGGGATGGTCACATCAGCAGGGACTGCCCACAGGGGCAAGCCCATTATGTTTTCACTGCAATCAGGTGGGCCACAAGTGTTGGGTTTTGATCATTCTAACAATCCTATGGTGTACATGCAACCCTATAAACCTTGGATCTATGTTTTCTCTATTATACATGCAAATATTAACTATTCCAAGGTTTCATTCTAACTAGCATATTATGAAGCACCTATACTACAAAGTTCTAGTTAGATGACATACCTTTTGATGTAGCTTGATGTCTTCAAGCTTTAAGAGCTTAGCCCCAATAGTGTGGAAGCCTCAAATGGAATCACAAATCACCAAAACACCTTGGAAGAACTTGAGAGAATATGTATGCACACTAAAATCGGCCCACTCTTATTTTCACACACTTGTGCCAATTTTGTGAGCCAAGGACCTCTTTATATATTATGGAGGATTAGGGTTACATCCATGTAAACCCTAATACCCATGACCTTTCATTTACATAGGATCCATGGGTTAAAAGCTCCATGGACCATCCATGAAAGCTTAGCCCAACCTAAATGAACTTGGCCCATTCCATATATATAAGAGTCCATATTTAATTAGTTCTTTTTGATCACTTAATTAATTCTAAATTAATTCTTGATCAATACTAATTAAATAATATGATTCCATATTAATATATTAGAACTTATAATATATTAATATAAATAATAAATATACTATTCTCAAAAGACTATCCATATAAATTGTGCCGGTGAAGTGCAACCCAAATGGACCATGCCGGGTCGGGTCAAGTACATACCAAATATAGTTATGGACTTAGACATTAATCCAACAGTCTCCCACTTGGATAAGTCTAAAACTATTATTGAGTATGACTTCAAAACCTAACTGGCAATCGTAGCTCTTAAAGCCGCTGTCGAACTCTGACCTTGTCAATGACTTGTCAATTAGATAAGGGATCATATATTCCTCCATTCTAGATATCATATGGACTGAGACATGGATTATAATCATTCTCTTTGTCCATTTGTTGTTTCCCGATTTTCGATTTATGATGACTGACTGATTGAACAAATCAAATCAGTCCTGGCTTGGCCAAGCACTCACATGTGTCATCGCTAAATCATCGAGGGGCCCACAGATATCGGTTTTATCCCGAAGGTAAAAGGAATGGATAAACTTCGACTCATATGGCTTGTTCTACTACTTGTTGAATCATACACAAAGGCACGTTTTATAACATCGAGTTACCAAATGCGTTTTCGTGCAATCAATGTATAACCAACTCATAGTAACAACTCATATCTCTAGGTTTGAAGAATATAAGATATTATCGTCTCATGATCACTCGTGATAAAATCCATGAAGTGATTCAAATGAGCGCGGGTTGAATCCAATACTCAGAACTTATGAGCACTCATGAGTGTTGTAGCACCACTTTGTCCACCAACTTGGACCTCTACAAACCAACCCATGACAGTCTTGATTCATATCTACTTCCAACATATGACCGACTGTGGATGGTTTGAATAACTTAATCATTCAGGAAGAGCGACTTAGTTATTCTGGAAGTCAAAACATGCAAAGTGAAACACAAGAATAAATGAATCAAATATGGTATCAAACCCTATGAATATAAATAAACACTTTTATTTATCACCATACTGATTACTCATTATTCATTGTTTCGGTTTTATCAACTTTATACTTGAATTAAAAACACTAGTTGTCCCATGCTCCAAGCATGTACACTATGTTTTTCTTAAACAATAGCTTTGACATACACCAAGTATGCACTCTATGTTTGTCTATGATCCTTACTTTGTGAAATAAACCAATTGAACATAATTTCAATGATTCTAATTTCACACTCCCAAATCCTTATCGAAAAATGTGAGAATTTCAAATTCCTATCATTTATCGAAATCTGTTTAGATTTTAAACTTATATGCACTGACCCTCCTGTAATGAATATGTACAAAGTCACAAAGACTTGTCAACAGTCATTATAAGGTATTCCAATGGAGATCAACTCCATGGAAACTAAGTCTCATATTCAAAGTACATTGATTTGGACATGCTTCTTGCATTAAGTTTTCTAATCTTACACAGATAACTTCCACCTATGGAGACAACTCCATATTCTCATTTTGACTATCACTTCTGAATAAGAGATGCCTCTTTTCAGAATATGTCAATATGGTCCTTCCAAAATTAGCACTATACTTCCAACTGTCCGTGAGCAACTAATCTTTGGTAAACCTCAGATTGTCCTCAACAATTTCTTAATCATTTTAGTCATATCCAATTCTAGACCTTTTCCCTTCTTAATGCCTCTGGGAATTTGGAAAAATTTAGAAATGACAAATATTATAGCACATGCAATCGATCATATACCCAAAGCAAATGGTACACGATTCATGATGTCTCACATAAAGACATGAATCTAGACCAGTCTTTTGCTACAATACTTTTATTTGCCATGTTTTCAAAATTTGACTATGAAGAGGGATGCCGTAATCATAATCGAATTTTGAGAACGCAATATATAGAATTTCCTTAAGTTGAACCAATCCAACATGAAATTCATATATATATTCTTGACTAAAGATGATTAAGGTCTCAATCTAAGCCTTTAGAACTGAAATGAAGTATATCCTTTCCCTTAATTATAGCAAAACAACTTTTTCAATCCCTGCAGCCTCACGAATTGAAACTTTTGTTTTCTATAATTAACATTGCTAACTTGCAACACTAACAATAATTATCATGCTCCCATTAACATGATGATTATTAGCATAACACTTATGCTCCCACTAGCTTTGACATGTACTCAGAAATCAGCTGGACTTTTAGAAATCAATACTTTATTGACTTTCTTACCAAAGTTCAGATTTCTGATACGAGATGCTTTGATAAAACTTTATCAAAATCATACACCTTTCCTTAGATAGCATGCATGTGTGTCTAAACAATTTCAGAACTATGAAAAGGGATGCCGTAATCATAGTCTCAATTGTTTAGACCTTTTGCCATCTGCTTCAAATCTACTTGGTGGAAGTGTTTTCTCACCATCATTTTCATGAATCGGAGAGAAACCTTATGACCCTTAGATTTTATGGTTTATGTGTTCTTATCCATGTGAATCGTCAAAACCATAGTCACAAGACAAGGATAATGACACATCCAAACTCATATGGACTGAACTTATGCAATCTTAACTTCTTGCCACCTGGCAGTACAGGGCCTGCCATTGCTTCCAAGTTGTTATGCAACCAATTGGGAACTTTCAGAACTCCTATGCAAAGCCAACTTTAACTGGAATGGGCACAGAATATGTCAACACGATAGGTTATAAACCTCAAGTCGTGTGCTAGTGAAGAACCTCAGGTTTTATTCTTGATTAGTTCTTGAAATTCTTTTTAGGATCTTTAAGACTCCCACTATCCTCTTAACATATAAGACTATCTTGCCAAATATTCAAGAGATAGTGCGGATTCTTTATCAAGACAAACACTTCACACAATTGGCCTTAGTTGGTCTTTGTTTTATCCAAAACATCACAACTTACCAATTTCAAATGTACAAGAGTAGGACACTTTTACTCTTACATTTGACAAGTGTTTTAAACCTTTCTTTAAGATATGTCACTCAAGTTACAATCTTGGAGTATGACTCTAAGAATTGTTTTGGAACGAAGTATGACTCATCTTCCTGATCTAACCATTTCAACAATTCATGACTCCTCTTCTTAGTCATAATAATGCACTAAGATGACCTTTAGAGGACTAATTGTGATATTATTTCTAAATCATTAAGATGATCACAAACATGATACTAAAGTACTCTCCCATCTTTTCAGGTTTGAGAAACTTTTATCTTTCTGCCTAATTTGATTCTTCCCATTCGTTCTGCCATACATTGAGACTTTTCCAATGTTTCATAATTATACTTAAACTTGTAAGTATAACCATATTTACTAAACTTTAGTAAATCAAATAGTCTTAACGAGCTTTGTGGTGGACATGACCAGTGCACAAGAATGTGTACTCGATCCCTTTAGTCCTTCACTTGACTCACACATCCATGTGAACAAGTAATTAGTCTTGATTTTCCAATGCTTGAAAGTTCTCATTCATCATACTATTCAACTTGCATGATTCCAAGTTTCGGTCCAATTGAAACTTGGGTGATGAGGAACTTTCCTGATTTGGTACATTTAGACACTACCACAAATGAAAGAATCAAATCCATTTTCCGATATTGCTGTCAGTGGAATCATATAAGCAATAATTTTCCACAAATGCCATTGTAAGGATACTTTAAATAAATAAAATTAAACAATTTTCTTTTATTTTAAAACTTTGCGGAAAAACTTATCCTTACAATCCACATGGAAAATTGTTGTTATCTATTCCTTAGCAATATATCATAACTTCTTAAGCAACTGCTCAAAATTCTGATGCGATCGAAATCCACCTTCGCGATCAGAATCAGCATATACTTCCTTTAAGATTTCTCTCTATTCTTTAATTCTTAAAACATCAACATGTGACCCAGTCACATCATGTAATGAGGATCTCAGAATAGAACTTAACAGAGTTAGATAATGGGCTCTACCTGATGTAGAGTCAAACTTATTGACTTTAACATCCTTAGGTAAATTTGGCAGCTTTGCAATCAACGCCCCTTCCTTTGGCAAAATAAACATATGGACCCTTTGGTAATGGGACTATCTCAGACTTAGCCTTTCTCTTTATCATTTGGTCAACCGGGTTGACTATGGCCAATCCCTTTCCATTGGGAAGAGAGTGCTTTTTCTGGATTTCCAGTGTCACCATTGTCACTGTCCATAAAGTTTTTGGGAAGTTGATCTTCTAATCAAATTTGCTTTACTATCGTTCCAAATCATTGCTGATTCAGTAGCACCAAGCAAATAGATATGATCATTAAGGTTCATGTCATAGTCTGTTTCATAGTAGTCCTAAAGGAACTCACTATGTGACTTAGAAAGTGATTGAACATCCAACTTTCTCAAGACTTTGACACCCAACTTTCTCAAGACTTTGACACCCAACTCTCCCGGCTTGTCAATATGTGACTTCATCTCTAAGATGTGATCACACATAGACCTTGCTTGCCATTAGGGCTTGAGTGACCTTGAACTTGTGGGTTAGGGAGAATAATTGGAGGAGGTGGAGGAAGAGAAGTATGACTTCCATGAGCCAAACTCAGGAAGTCATATTCATTAGGAAAGCTTGGTTTGGGAAGATCATTGTTGTCTAAACCAGACATCAACAATGGGAGAAATTCACGTAAAGTTGATTTAAGTCCTTAATATAACACCCAATATGATATATTAAGGCTAGGACCTAACAAACTATTTTATAACTTGGAAGAGGGATGCCGTAATCCAAGCTATAAAATATTTGAAGGTAGGTGAATGACGATTCACCAATTTCCACCAAGATAAACGAAATGTATTATTAGGTTTTAATTGGTTTTGAAACTCCTAGATTCTTTTGAGATTCATTGAACTTTTCAATGGCATGTTTCAATCTCGAGTGTGCCCTTCAGGTTTTGTGACTGGGATGCCGAGGATCACAAAACAAGGTGTGAAGTAACCATGCAAATATACTTGGTACCCTTAATATTTACCCCTCAATCGATGTGCCGGTTAACCACACACGCTCCAACGATACTATGATAAACATTAAGTTACCCTTTGCCTACCTTGTTAAGTCCAGGTTAGTCTGCCGGTTAACCACACACGCTCCACTAACAGCTTAAACAAAGTGCAAAGTGTAATTTCATGGATTAACACCTTATTCACATTTTCCTAAGTAACTAAGATTGAGAATTTATAAAAAGTTTAGTTACTTAGTATTTATCATTAATACTTTTAATGAAGGGATAATTATAGTCCTTGTCCTACCTGTTCGGCTAACGACCCTCCACCAGTCAAGGAAGCGGTGGGTGAGAGTGGACACCCATTAAACTGCCATTTTATAGGCAGTAACCTTATACCCCCCCTTATAGACCGACTTCGTGAATGAGGCCTACTAATGGTAAGACGACTTGCTCTTATACATATAATATATTAAACTTTTAATATTATAATAGTATAAGGGTGTATTTTAGACATTTAAAATACTTGGTGGTTTAATCTATTAATTAAACTATACTCTTAATTTAATTAAATTCAAACCATGTCATTATGTAATTATTAATTCTCTTTTAATTAAACACTTTAATTATCTATTAATAAAGTCCATAAGAGTTAATTGAATTATTCAATAAAACATCATAATTCCAATTATTAAATTCAAAATTAAAACCATTTAATTAATTGTTTAAGTTATGAACCCAAGAGTTTTAGAATTCAATTCTTTTTTTTTTTATCATAAAAAAACTTTTTCCAAATTCCAAAACTTGAGGGCAAGTTTTGTAACTCTTGAAAACTTTTGGATTTCATAACTTATGGAGTTAAATACTTGTTTTATGATGAAACTTTTCATGTTCCATAACTTAAGAACAAGTTATGAAATTCTTTAAAACATTAAGACCAAGTTTTGTAACTCCATAAAAAACTTTGAATCAATTTTTTTTAAAAACCTTTTCATATCCACAACTTATGGAGGTTTCAAAAAAGTCTTTAGATCAAACTTTTAAAACTAATAAAATAATCATATCATTTTATCTTTTACTAAATTTGACCTAATTCAACTCATATAGCAAATGATTCAAATTTTACAAATAATTAGTTTTTCACAAAAACAAGTAATTATCTTAAAATTTGACAAACGTCATGTTTTTTTTTTCTTTTTTTTTTTCCAACTTTGAAAATAAAACATTTGCATCAATATAACAGAAAACAACCCATGGCTCTGATAACACTGTTGGGTTTTGAGCATTCTAACACTCCTATGGTGTACATGCAACCCTATAAACCTTGGATCTATGTTTTCTCTATTATACATGCAAATATTAACTATTCCAAGGTTTCATTCTAACTAGCATATTATGAAGCACCTATACTACAAAGTTCTAGTTAGATGACATACCTTTTGATGTAGCTTGATGTCTTCAAGCTTTAAGAGCTTAGCCCCAATAGTGTGGAAGCCTCAAATGGAATCACAAATCACCAAAACACCTTGGAAGAACTTGAGAGAATATGTATGCACACTAAAATCGGTCCACTCTTATTTTCACACACTTGTGCCAATTTTGTGAGCCAAGGACCCCTTTATATATTATGGAGGATTAGGGTTACATCCATGTAAACCCTAATACCCATGACCTTTCATTTATATAGGATCCATGGGTTAAAAGCTCCATGGACCATCCATGAAAGCTTAGCCCAACCTAAATGAACTTGGCCCATTCCATATATATAAGAGTCCATATTTAATTAGTTCTTTTTGATCACTTAATTAATTCTAAATTAATTTTTGATCAATACTAATTAAATAATATGATTCCATATTAATATATTAGAACTTATAATATATTAATATAAATCATAAATATACTATTCTCAAAAGACTATCCATATAAATTGTGCCGGTGAAGTGCAACCCAAATGGACCATGCCGGGTCGGGTCAAGTACATACCAAATATAGTTATGGACTTAGACATTAATCCAACAACAAGAAGGCTGCCTGTCCGACGATGAGGGGAAGGGTAGTAAGCACGTTTGCTCCGGACACTTTGAGGATCACTGATGGACGAGAGGGAAGGACAGGAGCCCCATCAGAGAGGAGTCGGACTTTGCAGTGACATACAAGAGAGATCTGGATTACAGCAGGCAATGTTTCAGGTATGTATCAATTGTTCTTTTCGATTCTATCTGTATTATGGTTGTCCTTGCCATGGTCTCTGGTAAGAGTATGTATGAGTTATCTCCCTGCTTGTATTCAGATTGTATTTGCAAAAAATGTCATATGCCAATTGCATACCGGGAATCATTAGTAGCTAGAGTAGGGTTATTTCCTTTTTCTGGTTCGGAAGCATTCAGTATTATTTTGGTTACGGTCGAGATCGGTTCTAGGGCATTACGTGACAATCCGCGGTCAGGATTCAACAGGACGGTAATCCACCATCGTTAGGATTCGGTGAAGTACAGTCTTTGTGCTAGGGATAGTTTGTGGAGGCATCAAGAGAAGCAGTCTATCACTAAAGAGGTTGCTCTGAGCATCGGCTAATTGGACCTTAAGGTTGAGTGGGACATCCGGTTAAGCTTATGGGGTCATTAGTATTGGGATTTCAATAGGCGTTCATCTAGTCTTCGGTAATGGTGCGATCTTTAGTGGGGGCTAGTAATGGATCACTAGAAAGACTGAGTGTTGGTAGTTAGTGTGCCTATTTGATAAAGAAGGAAGGAATGGGAATCCTCCAACACTCGGGTGCTGGGAAGACTTAGTCGAATCTAAGTGGGGGAGAAACAATCATGTTATGGGAACAGGAGCGGTTTGAAACTGGGATAAGTTCGCATTCAGATTAGGAAGAAAGGTGGCCCAAACGGCTGTGTGGCGTAAGGATAATGTCAGTTGGGAGTCGGAAAGCTTGCCAACATTGAGGTCGTGTTCTCGTGACGATTGATAGCAGGTCTCAAGAAATCAGGAAGGGGATTTCAGTCAGGACATGAGTTCAGCTTGGGATAGTAGATCGTGCATGTATGCTGGATAATGGGTATGTTCGGATTAGTAGTCAGCGAGAGACCATGGTCAAAGGTTGATTGTGGAAAGTGTTGTAAGACTGCGGGTTAGCCGTAGCATCCACTAGCAGCCAGTCCGTGTGGAAGGTGATGTCAGGCTACAGGGTAGCCGCAGCATACACTAGTGGTCAGATAGTATAAGAGGTGTGGTAAGACTGCGGGGTGGCCTGTAGCACTAGTTGGAACATAGTGTAGAAGTGTTGTAAGACTATGGGGTGACCCGTAGCGTTCACTAGATGGCAGACTGAGTAGGAACGTTGTAAGACTGCGGGGTGGCCCATATCACTCGTTAGTTGGCCGTTGGCATATTGGTATAGTAAGACTGTGGGGTGGCTCGTAGCATGTATTAGTGGTCAGATAGTATGGGAGCGTAAGACTGCGGGGTGGTCGGTAGCCTTCGCCGGTCCCTATTGGGCAGTAAGAATGTATTAGAGGAGTGATCCACTTGTGGATTCCTTCAGACGGTCTAGACCAGGACAGGACAACCCGCGCGGATGTGGGTAGGTCACAGTGTGATCGGATTCGGGAAGCGGTAGGTCGTTAGAAACCAGGAGTGATGTAAGGCTACAACGGTTCTTGTAGAATTCACCTTTGTAGTAGGTTCGATAACGATGGGTAGTTGGACGGTGTGATCGGGAGGATCAATAGGAATAATGGAGCCATGAGTGGCAAGGTGGATAGAGTAGTTTTCAATAGCCAAAGTGTCTTCGGAAGTCGCTGGGAGCGACTGAGAGTTTGAGCTTGGGTTTAGAAACCGGTGGGAGTCCGGTAACCCAGATGATGGCAGATTAGTTAGGACCAGGGTGGTCTCGGTTCATCCAGAAAGCGGACATGAGATAGCAGGACCTTCGGATAGGGGTAGCGATAAGGGAATTCTGGTATGGAGCAGTTAGTTGAACGAGAGGTGCTAAGCCACTCACAACAGGATTAAATAATCTCAGAGTAGAGGGTTTGACTCTGTTGCACAACTCTCGTATGAGTCTGACCGTTGCAGGGATGAATTTTATACTCGAAGGATTATCTGATCCATTCACTGGGTTGGACGTTCAGCAAGTAGCAGCGATGAGACACCATTGGAAGTGACTGGAAATTTGTTACAACGAGGGGTTGTCCTACACAGAGATAGAGAAGGTTGTTGCTTATGGAAAGTTGCCTTAGGAAGGCCAGTGATCGCGCAGTGAGAAATGGGTGAACCCCCTTGGTTGTCCAACGTAAGTACTCGGGGAGTACCGGAAGGATTGCTGATTGGGTAGGAGCGATGTACTCAAGGTTTATAGTGATTGGAGGGTTCTCAAGGGGATACCTTCGAGGAATAGCTTTTCGCTCAGGAAGATCGGCCGGAAGGCCAATAGAAGTGGTTCTTCGGGGATCGGACTCAGCAGGTGATGTATGCATCAGATAGGAATGTTGTGAGCAGATTGCAGGATAGTTGGTCGTAGCGGACTTCGAGGACGAAGTCTAGTTTAAGTGGGGGAGATTTGTAACACCCTTTTCTGAAAGTATTCGCTTATGAATTTCAAAGGCCAAGGCAAGGGGCGTTTTGGTCTTTTATAGGTCTTGAGTTTTATTCGGAAGGTTTTTAGGCTTGGGAGGTGTGACTTGAAGTGCAGGGCTTGCCGACACCTTTTTGTGGATATAAAGATTCGTTGGAAACAGACCTCGAGTAAGGAAGATATGACTCTTTGAAGTTATTGGCATTATGGTCCCTAATGGAAAAGTTGAAAAGGAAGGACCATGCATAAAAAGTAGAAGGCGCGTGGGTACGCCTAGCGTAAGCTGGGTTACGCCCAACATATAAAAAGGAAATGGTCGCAAGTGTTTTTGGCGTACGCCCAACGTACAGGATGTACGCCCAGTGTCCAGAAACACTAATTTTAGGGCCAACCACTATATAAAGAACATAATGGCTCAAACCCTAGCCTCCTTGTCTGTCCCCTAACCCCAGAGGAACCCTCAAACGCCTCATCCCTTCATCCTTGGGTGATTTTGACTTCAAGAAGCTCATTTTGGTGGTGTAAGCTTGGAAGAGGAAAAGAAGAACTTGGCAAGGAAGAACTTGGGGAGTTGGAGCTCATAGATCTGGAATAGCATCACCATTTGGGACTCTTTGGAGGTATAAAGTTCATAACTTTACTTAAGAATGCTTAGATCTAGTGTAGTGTGGTTTTGGAGTCATTTTGGTCCCAAGAATGGTACTTTATGGTGAAATCTCGTTTATGGCTTAGGGTTGGCACCCTCAGAGCTAAAAGGGTCCCATAAGCAGTAAAGTCTCCATCTTGAATGTCTTAATGGGTTCATGCATGAGATCTAGCCCTCTTTATGTAAGTAGAATATCATTTTTGGGAGTTTGGGCTTGTTGGGCCAAGTAAAGTCACCAAGTCAGTAACTTTATGGATTAAGACGTGGAAAAGGACCAGGATCTGTGATTGTAGCTTCTGAAGTGGAGTATTAAGCACTTAATGAGAAATGATCTTAAGAGGGGGTTTACGCTGAGCCTACGTGCAGGTATGCCTAGTGTACGCACCTTCTAGCCAGTACGCTTAGTGTACATAGATGTACGCCCCGTGTAATCTGTCAGTATGGACTTGGTGTTATTAGGCCACAGTTTGGGCCATGCTTGGGTATTTGGGCCTTATTGGGCCATCAGGATTCAGTTAATATGGGCCAAGAGTATGTTTTGGGCTTAGAGTAAGGCCCATTAAGGGATTGGGCCCAATGTAGCAAATTGGGCCATTAGTGGGCTTGGGAAGCTTACCTAGTGTTGGTCCTTTTATACTATGGTTTGGGCCGTGGATATGTACCGGGATGGACTAGGGGGTAAATGGTCATTTTACCCTAAGGAGAATTATTGGTTTTGGTCTAAGTGTTATCTTGGTATTGGTAACTCGGGGAGCCGAAGGATTAGCAGTTCGGGAATTGTCAGATAGCAGCCAGAGGGATATCAACAGGGCTTTAGCAGTGCAAGGTGAGTCTCCTCACTGTTTGTATGGGTGTACAGCCACAATGTCGACCCATTTAGTTTATGTATGATAGGAAGACCCGGGGGTTAGCCCTAGGCACTATGTATGAAAGACCAGGAGGTAGCTCCTGACACCCAGTATGTTATTATGTATGACAGGAAGACCCGGGGGTTAGCCCTAGGCAATATGTATGAAAGACCAGGAGGTGGCTCCTGGCACACCTTATGCTCATTAGCTAAGTTGCGTAGTATGTATGCTAGTTGTCTTTGTGATACTTGCATGGAAGACCAGGAGGCGGCTCTTGGCACTTGTCTGTAAGACCCAGGGGTTGGCCCCCAGCTTGGCAAGAAAGGCCACGTGGTGGCCCGTGGCATAACGGCAAGACTATGTGCGGCACATAGCACCTTATTTGATTGATATGTATGGCTCACAATATGTATGGCATGTATGGTCCAGTTGATATGTATGGTATGTGGTATTTGGGGAACTCACTAAGCTTCGTGCTTACGGTTTACAGTTTTGGTTTTAGGTATTTTCTGTTTTCAAGAAAAGGAGCTCGGGACGATCGCAACGCATTTACCCATTTTATTCCGCATTATGTGATCTTTGGGATTAGAATCTGATATTTATTTTCAAATGAAATGTTTTCAATTTTTGGGACAAAGTTATGAAATGTTTTCTTATATTAAAAATGAAATTTTTGGCCTTGAATTTTGGGACGTTACACCGAGCCTTCCCTGTCATTGCCTCGTTTGTGATTAGCCTTCTCGATCAGATGAAAACCAAAGACCGGATGTCCCTTTTCCCGTCGCCCATCGAATTGCTAATAAGTGCTGAAATCTTGTAGATTGTTGCCGGTGATTCAATGTTATTTAGACATGAATCTTTTAGAGGTGCATGAGAATATAGATTGATGTATGAGATTGAAGAAGATGATTGTTGTGGTATGTATTCTGGGATGTAGTGGCCGATTGAGAGAGAGAGAGAGAGAGAGAGAGAGAGAGAGAGAGAGAGATAAGGTCACTGAAGCTTTCTCCATTAAGTGTATGTGTGTATTGACGAAGAAGATGAGAGACCACAATGTGTATGTATGTGTGAAATTGTCTGAGTTTTAATTTTGACAAGAAGTTGTGTGGGTTTTTTAGGAAGAAGACGATTATACATATGAGAGAGAGAGAGGGGTGGACCCATTTTTATATTTAATAATAATAATAATTTTAAAAAGTGAAAGAAAAATGAAAACCAAATTCATTAAGGGTATAATAGTCTTTTATTTTGGACAGGGACCAAAACTACATGTAAACCAGCTCAAAAGGACCACCAATCCAAAAAAGTCGAGGTTTGGAATAAAACCCCAAAAAAATGCATACCACATGCACTGTTTTTTCAATTTTGTCAAGATTATAAATTAATTAATTTTAATTTATAATTTGATAATATAATAAAAATAATGTATTATTGCTTATAATTTAGTTTATAACCTAATTTTTGATAGGCTATTTTGAAATAGTTTTTAAAAAGCTTATGAAACCTTTTCAAAAAGATTCCACAAGTGCCCTTAATTATATATAATGCTAGTTTTCGTTTGGATGCAAACCAAGTCCCATATCGGTAAAAAAAAGATAATATATGCTAGCATATAAGACAATAAGTTATCCTTTCTATCATCAATTGGTTTTAAAAAATGAAACCTCATTGTTATTCTATGTTGAACATGATTGAGCTAGTAATGATCCTAACAAATGGTATCAGAGTTATGGTCGTAGCCCGTATGATGTGGTCGGCATAGGTGGCACAATCCCTATTAATTTTCAGTCCAATGAAGTTAATCCTGAAGCTTTTCCTGAAGCTTTATATCGAAAGTCTTCCTTGTAACACCTTAAATTTTCAAACAAATTTTTCATTTTTAAATCACATAAAACTCAATATCACATTTTCTCAAAACCACAATGTATCATTTGTCAAAAACCACAAATCAACAAAACAACTGATAATATCCCATAATCCTCAACATAATCTCGAATACGTGTGTACAATCAAGCCGACGCCTTCCCGCGATCATGAGAAGTACCTGAAACACATATCTCACAACACGGTAAGCACGAAGCTTAGTGAGTTCCCCAAAATACCACACACAATAATTAGCCTCTCATGGCTATATCTCGATAAGGACTCTCCGGTCATGTGTCTCAGTGAAGACCCTCCGGTCTCACAACTCGGGTTGGACCCTCCGGTCCTAACCAATAAGCAGAAGATAATATACAACATAAATCACAGAGACAAATGCATGATATTACATAATCGATATAAGAATATAAGACCCTCCGGTCGCACAGTAATACCACTCAGGTAAGTATAGTGAGAAGACTCACATCGGAAGTAAATAAGTAGATCTAGTACCCCACAAACAGTCTAGACACCGCCTACATAATATAATTATCTCTATTAAACAATTTGTAATAACCACCCCGAGATGCTAAGATAACCCCTCCACTAACTCTCAAAAGGCTGAAAAGACCATCTTACCCCTCCATGGTCTCCAAGGTCACAGTTGACCAACTCTAAAAGTCAACGAAAGTCAACGCTCAAGTCAACAACCCATGTTGACTGAACTCGTCGAGTGCATCTATGCGACTCGTCGAGTTCCTTCGCTTCCTCTGAAGTATCGGTAAAATCCAACTCAACTCGTCGAGTTGTGTCATCAAATCGCCGAGTTGTAGCGCGTCCAGTCCATCGGGGAAAACCCTAGCTGACTCGTCGAGTTGGCTCATGCACTCGTCGAGTCCCTCTAGATAAATTCTCATTCAGACGCTTCTAAGCAGAAATATTGTCCCAAACTCTAGATCTAGCCTCCCAAGGCTGAAATACCACGTAAAGTTGCAAGCTTTACGTCGATGCATGGCATCTAGGGATCGAAATGCCAAAACAAGCTCTATATAGGGTTTAATGCATACAAAACTTGCGACTAGCTTGATAAAGCTTGGACCTTTGGGCTCAAGGGACTAAATATGGTCCAAATCTGAAGTCTTAACTCCATGGAAAGCTCACAACACTCTAGAACTCAAAGAAGGAAGGAAAAAGGCCCTAAACACCCTAGAAATAAGATCTAACCAAGGAATGAGCAAGGTGGTAGCTTTTTACCTTCAAACAGAAGCGATAAATGAATGAACACCGGATCCAAGAGCTCCCTCTCGTCCCAGGCCTTTTTCTCCTCAATCTTCCTTCAAAAATGCACTAAAATATGAAGTATTAGCCTCTCTTCCTCTCAAAGAAGGTTATAGCTCGATTAGGGTTTCTCACAGAGTGTTAGGGTGATAAGGGAGGCGAAAATGGAGGCTTAAGGTCCTTTAAATAGGACACAAACCGTGAAAATTAGGGTTTTCTCACTCAGCACCTACTCGTCGAGTTGGGGTCCTCCAACTCGTCGAGTAGACTCTAAAAGTTACGCGACCATTAACTCCTCTACTCGGCGAGTTGGGGCATCCAACTCGTTGAGTTGCTATGAAATTATGAATGCAATTTAATTAAATATTATACATGGGAGTCGGGATGTTACAATTGTCCCCACTAGAATCAGACTTCACCCTCGAAGTCATCCTCTGGAAATAACTCTGGGTACTGCTCTCGCATCTCGGACTCCGGGTCCCATGTACACTCGGATCCCTTCTGATGTTGCCACTGAACCTGAACCAAGGGCACCTCTTTATTCCTCAAGACCTTCACCTTCCTATCCAAGATCGCTATCGGCCTCTCAATGTAGTTCAGGCTCTCATCTACCTGAATGTCCTCCAAAGGGACCACTGCCGTCTCATCGGCTACATATTTCCTTAGCTGGGACACGTGGAAGGTGTTATGAATCTGGCTCAACTCTGCAGGAAGCTCCAACCGATAAGATACCTTACCCACTCGAGCGATCACTCTGAAAGGGCCAAAGTATCTGGGGCCCAGCTTGCCCCGTTTCCTGAATCGGATCACCCCTTCCCATGGGGATACTTTCAGGAGGGCAAAATCTCCGACCTGAAACTCTAGCTCTGAACGGCGCCGGTCGGCGTAACTCTTCTGGCGACTCTGGGCCGTCAGTAATCTCTGTCTGGCCTTTTGAATCTGCTCGGTTGTCTTGAGCACTATCTCAGTGCCCCCCATCACTCTCTGCCCTACCTCTCCCCAACAGATGGGAGTCCGACACCTCCTCCCATATAAGAGCTCAAAGAGAGGCATACCAATACTGGAGTGATGGCTGTTGTGGTATGAAAACTTAGCCAAGGGAAAATAAGTGTCCCAACTTCCACCGAAGTCCATAACACATGCACGTAGCATGTCCTCGAGCGTCTGAATTGTCCCCTCGCTCTGCCCATATGTCTGTGTGTGATATGCGATACTGAAGTGAAACCGGGTACCCAACTCCTCATGAAATTTCTTCCAGAACCTGGAAGTAAAACACACATCTTGATCTGACACTATCGATGTCGGCACCCCATGTCGTGCTACCACCTCTCGAATGAAGATCTCGGCCAATCTCTCCGCAGAAGAGCTCTCACTGATAGCCAGGAAGTGAGCGCTCTTCGTCAACCGGTCTACAATCACCCATATCGCGTCGACACCTCGCGCGGTCCTCGGTAATTTGTTGATAAAATCTATGGAAATATGTTCCCACTTCCACTGGGGAATCTCTAGAGGCTGCAAGGGGCCATGTGGACGCTGGTGCTCCGCCTTGACCTGACGACAGGTCAAGCATCTCTCGACTACCCACGCCATATCTCTCTTCATGCAGAGTCACCAATAATCCCTTTTTAAGTCCAAATACATCTTGGTGGCACCCGGATGGATCGAGAATCTCGACCTATGGGCTTCCTCCATCAAAATACGTCGAGCTCCACCCGTATATGGTACCCAAATCCGCCCACGGAAGGTCATAAGCCCCCGACTATCCGTTTTAAAGTCAATAATCTATCTGATCACCCGCTCTCTCTTACGGTTCTCTGGTGTCACGGCTACCACCTGAGCCTCTCGGATGGTATCTAAGACTGGAGTCATCACCATCATCCTCATGCACACGTCTCGGATCGGAGCACTCACTGCTCTGTGACTTAGGGCATCATCTACCACATTAGCCTTGCCAGGGTGATACAAGATCTCATAGTCGTAGTCTTTCACTATGTCTAACCACCTCCTCTGTCTTATATTCAGGTTGGGCTGATCCATAAGGTACTGCAGGCTCTTATGGTCCGTGTATATGGTACATCGGACACCATATAGGTAGTGGCGCCAAATCTTGAGGGCGAACACCACCGCCCCAACTCCAAATCGTGCGTGGGATACCTCGTCTCGTGAGGCTTCAACTGCCTCGATGCATATGCTATCATGTGTCCCCTCTGCATCAACACCGCACCCATCCTTGATATAGATGCATCACAGTAAACTACGAAGTCCTCCATTCCCTCGGGAAGGGCTAACACTGGAGCTTCGCACAATCTCTGGCGAAGAGTCTCAAATGAGGCCTGCTGCTCGGGCCCCCAAGTAAAAGCAATACCCTTCCTGGTCAATCTGGTAAGAGGAACGACAATCTTGGAGAAATCCCTAATAAATCTCCGGTAGTAGCCTGCCAGGCCAAGAAAACTACTGATCTCGGATGGGGACCTCGACACCTCCCATCGCATAACCGCCTCAATCTTGGCCTGGTCGACCAAAATCCCATTCTAGTTGACGAGGTGTCCTAAGAACTGGACCTCTCGTAACCAGAAATCACACTTGGAGAATTTGGCGTAAAGCCTCTCTGTCCTCAATACTCTGAGAATCTCCCAAGGATGCTCCTCGTGTTGCTCTCTGGACCTCGAGTATACCAAAATGTCGTCGATGAACACGATCACCGACTGATCCAACATGGGCCTGCACACCCAGTTCATGAGATCCATGAACGCTGCCGGTGTGTTGGTGAGTCCGAAAGGCATCACCACAAACTCGTAGTGCCCATAACGAGTCCTAAAGGCCGTCTTCTGAATATCCTCCTCGCAAACCCTCATCTGATGATTCCCAGATCTCAACTCAATCTTGGAAAACCAAGACCCCCCTTACAACAGATCGAATAAATCGTCGATCCTCGGTAGTGGATAACGGTTCTTAACCGTCAATTTGTTCAACTCCCGGTAGTCAATGCACATACGGTGTAAACTATCCTTTTTTCTTGACAAAAAGGATCGGCGCTCCCCTCGGTGAGATACTGTGACAACCGTCAAATCTCAGGTTAGGAATCATCTAGAACCTTGTCATTTCATTGTGTGCACTTAACTTTTCTTTTGAGTTACAAGTTGAACTAGGTTCGCGACCTAATAGATCCTTCGGAACAATTAGTGTACCTTAGCTTGTGTGGAACACTCACATTGACATGTGAATGAACAAACTATGTGGTAAAGTGCCAAAGTTCAACCTTAAGTCTAGACACAAAACTATGTTTGGTAGATCACAACTCAAGGGTATGCTATCAACCCAAAATTTCCATATTGGAACAATCAAATACTTAACAAGGTTAAGTATTCTAAGCAAATATGAACAAAATTAAATCATAATAATAACTAATTACAAATTTGAGACAATGTTCATGCAATTCATAATTTCATTTATGAATCAAAAGTACAATTCAAGGATTGTCTAATCCTACGTTCTTATATTATGAACCCTTATTCCGTTTACATGAACTATATATTTAATTTTTTTACAAAATTTAAATCACAAAATAATTAATTCCTACAATTATAAATTAAAATGCAAGTCTATGAATTTATTTCAAAAAAAAAGTACTTGAATGAAAACCAAGAAATAAACTCTTGGAAGTTTATATAATATATCTAGAACTTTTATAAAAACTAAAGATAATTTTTTTAAAATTTGAAATGGGGCCATATTTATAAAGTTTACCACTTTTCAACAAGCCTCTAATCCCTTCTCTCCTCCCAAAATCCGTTCATAGGCTCTTCCATTCCTTCTCTCTCTCTCTCTCACTCATTATTACTCATTTATGCAAAATCCCGAGGTCAGATTTTGCATGTCAATGTGAGAGGGCAAAACCGACCTTAGAGGCATTTTCTGTGGGAGAGATTTTTCCAATTCATTTTTCAGATGTTAAACAACATTTCTAGAGTTTTGTGGACGATTTTAATGAAGTATAGACCCAAAGAGATGACGAGAGAGATGGTCTATCCAGAGAGACAAAATCTCAATTTCTCTCTTCCTTCTCTCTAGAAACCTCACTTTCTCTCTCTAAAAATCAGCCCCTCAACCACGAATTTTCAGCACTTTTTTGGGTGTTCATGAAGCTTCATATCAAAGGGTAAGTGCTTATCATACACCTCTTGAAGATCCATAACAAATTTTACAAGTTCTACTCACTTTCTCCTTCTAATTTCCGATTTCAAAGGCATGTTCTTGCAAATAACATTTGTTTGATCTTGATGTTTGTAGATCACCACCAAAAACAAGTTGCATGCTCTGTAAATGGTGATGATCCATGATCAAACCAAAGTCAAGAGCAAAGGTGAGCACATGCAAGCCTTATCTAACACCAAAAACCAATTTTTCAAAAGTTTAGTCTCATCTAGCTTGGTTGCATGTAAGGTCAAATGGTTAGAAACAAGTATTTATACAGAATATCTTTAATATAATGTTTTTATATTTCAATCTATGCAAAATAATCCCATATCATTCGGTAAAATAGGAATTTGAACTATGTTTTCATGAGTTTTAGCCTTCAACATTCTGTCACATTTGTTTACTCGACTTTAAAAGGTCATAACTCACTCATTTCTCAACGAAATCATGAGATTCTTTTTCTGAGACATATTAATTTGAGTTAACTTTCGAACCCAATTAGTCTTAGTGTAAAACATTAAGATTTCGATTGTAAGCAATTTTTACAAAACAATTGCACCATCAGCACTTTTTCTGTGATCACTAGTATTTCATTACATGATCAAAGGCCTTAAACCGCAAAATAAATCTGGATAAAATTATTTTAGTAACTTAACACAATTACCTCAGAGTACATAAAATATCATGAACAAAAACATTACAGAATTTTCTACAAAATTTTTTGAACTTCCAGCTACATTTGGAACTCATGCCCTAGTTGGTGCAACATTTCTAAACGTGTTGGGGTTGAATGCCCCCATTTAGTTCCGAAATAATTTTGAGAAATTTTTTTTATGTAAGTTCATATCTTCAAGTGATGTTCTGTAAAACCCAAAGTGCTAGAACAAATTCTTTATTTTTCTACAAAAATAAGGATTTAATGGTCAAAAATTCAAAATAAATATTTACAAATGAGATAAAAATCTGAAAAATTAAATTACTGATTTATGTACTAAGTACGGATGCCACCTAAATTTTCATACAATTTTGTCACTGTTTGGTATTTTATTCAAAATTTTCATTGAATTAGAGCATGAATTTACAAAACTGGGTCTTGTAACTCAAATGCACAAACCAATATTTTTCCCAGCTTTAGAAACATTATTATAACCTGTGGAAATTAATTTGTGAATTTTTGAAACTGTTTACTATTTACTTTGAATTTTTCTTATTATTTAGACTCAAATTGCAAATAAATAACAAATGGCCTTCAAAAATGTCTATAAAATATCTGGACACTAATACCCTCTGTTAGAATCAGAATGTAAAGTTTTACAATTTTTGGAGTTCATTTTCATGCCTTTATAGATTTTTGAACATAAGGCACCGTGAATTCGATAATACCGATAATGAATCGTACACACTTTGGGCACTTTTACGACACCACTAGTTGGATAGGTAGTTATTAGATAATGGATTAGTGAATTGTATCTCACTAGAAACTATTTGTTCCATAGGGCACTAGTAGAAATCGATCTCTACAACACCGAACCGCGAAGCTCGAACCGCAAACTCTCCCTTGTGAGTATTCACAACCCCCTTTTTATTGTTTTCATGTTTTGGGGTGAAAAGCATGCTACTGTTTTATGAGCTATCCGTACTATATTAATGAACTTGGAATGATCTTGTTTTATGAACTTAATGAAATTGGAATGATCTTATTTTATGAACTTAATGAACTTGAAATGATATTGTTTTATGAACTTAATGAACTTGGAACGGTATGGTTTTATGAACTTAATGAACTTGAAACGATATTTTTTATGAACTTGATGAAATTGGAACGATACTCTTTTATGAACTTTCTGTTATGAACTTGTGTTATGAACTTTATACGATGAACTCTTGATATGAACTTTGTGGTATGAATTTGTTATGAACTTTGTATGTTAAGTCCCCGAGAACCGAACTACAACCTATTAACTCGTATTTCGAGCCGACGGTCTTATGGATAACGCTATTTGGGGTAGACAACCCCTACTCACTCAGAACCGTGAGTGCATATTTCCGTGAACTGACATCATGGAAACCATGGACATGATGGAATGGGGCAAGAACGGTCGTTAGGCTTGGTTGTGAACGGAGTGCTTTGGCATTCAACACTCATTTTGAGTTTGAACTTTTGTGAACAAATCTATATTTTCTTACTCAAATGATGTACCTATATAAACCTGTGAACTCACCAACTATTTTATAGTTAACCCTCGTTTTTGCATGCTTTTCAGGGAACGGTCAGTGATCTAAATTAGACATCAACAAGAATTTGCACCTGATGTTTCTTTTATTATGTATTAGACTTTGTACTAGGGAACTAAAATGTAATTTTGCTTCAAACATGATGTAAACTTAAAATTCTTAATGATTATGGTTGGTAATCCTATGTACCTTGTCTTATGAGACCTTAGCCTGTCACCCTTCATGTTTCCGCGTTAACGGGGTGTGACAGATACTCGGTCTAATAAAACACTTCCCCAACAGCTCCTGAAGCTGCGAGGACAACTCCTGCATCTCGGGCGGAGCAAGGCGATAAGGTGCTTGGCAATAGGCGCCGTACCCGGAATCAAATCAATCCGGAACTCCACCTGCCTCTCGGGAGGCACACCCGGAAACTCCTCGGGGAAAACATCAGGGAACTCACACATAACCGAAACATCAGAAATAGAACTCGGCCTCTCAGTGGCAAATCTCGTATCCATCACATATGCTAGATAGCCTATACATCCATGCCGTAAACTTTGTCTCGCCCTGGCGGTAAAACAGAAAGTTGATCCAGATCTGGTCCCCTCGCCATACACAGTAAGTACTCCCCCACTAGGGTCTCGTATGGTCACCATCTGACGCTCACAGTCAATCACAACTCCAAATTGGCTCAACCAGTCCATGCCCACTATGACACATACATCATCCATCGCTATCGGCACTAGATCTATCGAGAACTCTACACCAAAAATCTCCAATACACATCCCCGGAATACATCAGTGGCAAAAACGCATGCTCATCGGCTATAGAAACCCTCAGTGGCTGACTCAACACCTCGCCTCTGACACTAAGGTGACGACTAAAGGATAAAGACACAAAAGATCGACTCGCACCCGAGTCAAATAACACCAAAGAAAGCACATAACTCACAAGAAACGTACCTATATGCAGCACAGTATAAGCATAAAAAAATTTCAAAATAACATAAGGGAAGAGATACGTACCAGCAACAACGTTAGGTGCTGCGCGGACCTTCTCCGCAGTCAACTGGAAAGCTCTCCCACGAGCCCTCGGAACCTCGGACTTCACTGGCCGACCATCAGTAACACGCAAAGCAGCATGAGTAGAAGTTTGGGATGATATCTGAGTGAGCTGAGGACATTCAGCCTTTCGATGGCCGGTCTGGTTGCAATGAAAGAAAACCGCAAATCCCTTGGGGCAGTCCTTCGACATGTGCCACTCCTTGCCACATTTGTAGCAAATCCCAGATCGGAAAGATCCCTCGTGACTCTTGCCGCACTTGCCACAAGTGCGGCCCTTCTGGCCCCCAGCTCTCGAATCGGCGGGCTTAGCCCGCTTGGTCGTCGGCTGCGATTGTACTGGTATCCTGTCTCTACCCTGAGACTCCTCCTCCTCTCTAGTCTAAAACTGTAGCTCAATCTCCCTCCTCCTGGCATTGGTCTGTAGCTCAGCCAATGTACGATACGAAGAGTTCGCTTCGAATTCCCGAATATCCTGCCTCAGTATGCTTAAGTATCAGCTCACACGTGCTCAGGGCAGAACAACGCCCTCTCACGAAACATCTTCGTAATCTCTGTCACTGACCCTGTCTTCTGCTTGAGAGACAGAAACTCCTGTGCCAAACGTTCCCTCTCCACATGGGGAACATACTCATCTAGGAATAACTTGGTGAACCTCTCCCAGTCGCTGAACATGATCTGCAGGGGTAAAATCAGTCGTCACAAACTTCCACCAGTCCTTCGCTCCCAAGCAAAGCTGGTTCAACGCGAACCGGACTCTCAGATGCTCTGGACATGAACACGTATAAAAACACCCCTCAATGCCGGAGATCCATCTCATGGAAGTGATCGGATCCTACGTCCCGTCAAACTCTGGTGGCTTCTTGTTGCTGAACTCACGGAACAATAACGAGTCACCTCCCTGTGGTCGGGCTGCAGCTATGGTCGCGGTGGCTGCAGCAGCAACAGCCTCCGCAACAGTAGCGTATCGCTCATCGAATGTCTCAATCAACATGGTCTTAATAGACCCAAACATCTCCGGTATGGCCTCTCTGATAGCTGCGGCCACCTCCTCATGAATGATCCTGTGGATCTCCTCGTCACTAGTACCACTGCCCCCGGGGTTGTTGATATGGGCATATTTAGTTATAAAATTCATGCATTATCTTAATACTTTATGTTGATTTTATCTCATTTAATGAACAAAAGATGCTTAATTAGTTTTAAAATTTCATTTTCAGCAATAAAGACATGCTCGGAAGGAAAAGGAAGCGGAATTGGCGATTGGAAGCTTGGATCTTGGATTTTGAAGAAAGAAGGATGTTGCTAGACAGCTTGACCCCTTGTCAGTGTTTTGGCCATTTCTCATGAACCATAACTCTGATTGATGAGATTTAAATGTACTGAAAACTAGACACGATTTCGGACGACTTTCGTGTTTTGATCAGAAAGTTCGCGATTCTTGATGCTGACTTGTCGTACACGGGATTTTAATGACCAACTCGACGAGTTGGGTCAAAAACTCGTCGAGTTGGCACTGGTTTCAGAATTTATATATAGAAATGCTTTCATTCGAAACCCTAACTAATTCTGGAAGCTTTAGACGATTTTTGGAGGCCAGAAGGGTTCTTAGAGTTGTGGTTTTCGAGAATTCAACCTAGAAGTCAAATTTGAAGAGATCAAAGGCAAACAAACATTACTTTTATCTTAATCTTTTGCATGAACCATGTTTCAATCATTAAATTTCGTTTTTAGTTTTTTATTTGTTGTAGATATGAGCTAAAAACTCTTTACTTCTGTTTAGACTAGATAAACTTATGAATATGGTTTGATTTTATGGCTTGGATTAAATTGATATGGTGAATTGTCTTGTTAAGCTTGTTAAAGACCCTTATGTGTTGAAAATAATTATTTTATGTTAATAATCAAGTTTATTAAGTTGCATGAACATCTTTTAATTGCTTGTATCATATGGTTTTTGTGAAAACAATATTGTATGCCTAGTATTAGTGAATATGAACCTAGGATTAACTAGAAAATAAGTAAGTTAATGTGTAAGCTTGTGTGATGAACAACCACACAAGAGTTGATTGAATTGATAAATTTAGTTAACTAATATTACAAGTCTTACTTGATCCGAACTGAACACTAGGAAACCTGTTAGTTTAATCAACTGATCACTGTTTGAATTAACTTGTTTGCTAAAGGATTAGTAATAGTGAACATGAACCTAGTCATATTAGAAATCGGTAACCATTGATATATTAATCCATTGCACTTGCCACGAAATAAACCATAGGAATAAGTGAATCGAATCTAAACAGAAGTCTCTTTAATTTGATTGAATCTAGTTGTCTTTTGTTCCTCTTTTAGTTGTTAATTTCCCTTTTGTTTAAGTGTTTAGTATTTGCTTAAGTTTCAAGTCTTGCAAAACTAGAGAAAACCTCCTTTTTTACTTGTTTTATTTAGATAATATTAGTAATAGTCTTAATTGTTTACCGTTCCATGTGTTCGATACCCTACTTACTTGAACTAAGCTGCTAATCGATAGGTACACTGCATTTCGTGTGTTTGTTTTTGTGTCTAAGTTAGTAGGATTAAAACTAGTGCATTCCACACACATCAGTTGTTGCGGGTAATCACCATAGTGTCTCTGAAATGCAAACATAAAATCATCAGAGACTAGCTCAACACTCACACACTCGATTACCCACCCCTACATGCTCATTAGCATCCTAAGGTTCTTACTCGGGTCGCATACAGATCCAGTGCTTTCAGTAGTACGGGCCCAATACTACCTTCCACACCAACCTGTAGCCATCCCAAGTCCTCCTCCTAGGATCCTAATTCACAGTACTCTATCCCTCACGGATCTCACTACTCTCTCGGTAGATTCCTCAATGATCATCTGGGTATCTCTCCTAGATTACTCAAAACTCTCTCCAAAGATTCCTGCTATGTTTCTCCCTACTCTGTTCACCCACAGAGCAAATATCAGATAAAATCAATCAATAGCATACCCTAGGCTAAGGGATCATGAATCAGGCAACTCTAGCCCTAATTTCTGAAGTACCTAGCCTATCCTCTAGCATGCAACTCTAATATCTCATAATACAAGCAAATAATGGTATTTTGGGAAATCACGGTTCGGGCTCTGGCTGACTGTACATACTGCTCCGTTTCGTTTTCTCTGTAAAACTCTTGCTCGTTTTATAAAAATCATTTCTTTTTAGAAAAAATTTCTCAAGTCCTCAGTTTGAGTTCAGACATACCCGAGAGTACATCTGAATCCCTCAAACCAAGGCTCTGATACCAACTTGTAACGCCTTAAATTTTCAAATAAAATTTTCATTTTTAAATCACATAAAACATAATATCACATTTTCTCAAAACCACAATGTATCATTTGTCAAAAACCACAAATCAAAAAAACAACTGATAATATCCCAGAATCCTCAACATAATCTCGAATAGGTGTGCACAATCAAGCCGGCGCCTTCCCGTGATCCTGAGAAGTACCTGAAACACATATCACACAACACGGTAGGCACGAAGCTTAGTGAGTTCCCTAAAATACCACACACAATAATTAGCCTCTCATGGATATATCTTGATAAGGACCCTCCGGTCATGTGTCTCAGTGAAGACCCTCTAGTCTCACAACTCGGGTTGGACCCTCCGGTCCTAACCAATAAGCACAAGATAATATACAACATAAATCACAGAGACAAATGCATGATATCACATACTCGATATAGGCATATAAGACCCTCCGGTCGCACAATAATACCACTCAGGTAAGTATAGTGAGAAGACTCACCTCGAAAGTAAGTAAGTAGATCTAGTACCCCACGAACAGTCTAGACTCCGCATACAGAATATAATTATCTCTATTAAGCAAATTGTAATAACCACTCCAAGATGCTAAGATAACTCCTCCAATAACTCTCAAAAGGGTGAAAAGAACATCATACACCTCCATGGTCTCCAAGGTCCACAGTTGACCAACCCTAAAAGTCAACGCTCAAGTCAACAACCCATGTTGACTGAACTCGTCGAGTGCATTTATGTGACTCGTCGAGTTCCTTCGCTTCCTCTGAAGTATCGGGAAAATCCAACTCAACTTGTCGAGTTGTCTCATCAACTCGCCGAGTTGTAGCGCGTGCAGTCCATCGGGGAAAACCCTAGTTGACTCGTCGAATTGGCTCATGCACTCGTCGAGTGCCTCTAGACAAATTCTCATTCAGACGCTTCTAAGCAAAAATAATGTCCCAAACTCTAGATCTAGCCTCCCAAGGCTGAAATTCCACGTAAAGCTGGAAGCTTTACGTCCATGCATGGAATCTAGGGTTCGAAATGCCAAAACAAGCTCTATATTGGGTTTAATGCATACAAAACTTGCCACTAGCTTGATAAAGCTTGGACCTTTGGGCTCAAGGGCCTAAATATTGTCCAGATCTGAAGTGTCAACTCCATGGCTTACAACAGTCTAGAACTCAAAGAAGGATGGAAAAAGGCCCTAAACTCCCTAGAAACGAGATCTAACCAAGGAATGAGCAAGGTGGTAGCTTTTGCCTTCAAACAGAAGCTATGAATGAATGAACACCGGATCCAAGAGCTCCCTCTCGTCCCAAGCCTTTTTCTCCTCCATCTTCCTTCAAAAATGCACTAAAATATGAAGTATTAGCCTCCCTTCCTCTCACAGAAGGTTATAGCTCGATTAGGGTTTCTCACAGAGTGTTAGGGTGATAAGGGAGGCGAAAATGGAGGCTTAAGGTCCTTTAAATAGGACATAAACCCTGAAAATTAGAGTTTTCTCACTCAGCACCACTCGTCGAGTCGGGGTGCTCCAACTCGTCGAGTAGAATCTAAAAATCATGCGGCCATTAACTCCTCTACTCGGCGAGTTGGAGCATCCAACTCGTCGAGTTGCTCTGAAATTATGAATGCAATTTAATTAAATATTATACCTTAGAGTCGGGATGTTACATTCCTGATGGTTCCATGTCAGACAAGCGTGTCCTGAGAGTATTACTTGTATGACATAAGATTGGATCTGATGAACAGTCGAACTTGGGTTTGAGGGGAAGATTTTTAAGATGCAAACCCAATCCCACATCGGTAAAAAGAGAAACTATATGCTAGCATCTAATACTATGGATAATCCATTTTGTCACAACGGATTTTAGAAAATGGAACCTCATTGTTCTTCTATGTGGAGCATGGTTGGGTTAGTAGCAATCTTAAAACATTGGGTGTGAACCATGAGATAGATTCTGGTTTGGACCCTTTCATCCAAACAACGTGGCACACACAAGATCGTAGGCTCGAAGGTCGTTAGCTGCAAGAGAGGTAAGTGATTCTTCCTTATTTATGTTTTCATAGGGTAGCAGTAATAACATGAAACTTAGATCCTTAGGTTTAATGAACACATAAGATTTTGTTTTGTTAACGCTACCATAATCATGTGTTTAGATGCTTAGAAAACCTAACAGTGGTATCATAGCCTTAGTTCATTATTACTTGCACTCCATAATCTATAGGTTTTGTTAATGCTTGTTTGTAATTGGAAGTAGTAAAAATTAAAATTGATAAAACCTGCTAGCCACAAGCACGAAGCGCTTTCTTCTTGGCGTTGCGCCCCCATCGGAACTAGTGTTTTATATTTCCTTTTAAAATTCAAATTTGAAGCCTTTTTCAAATATGAATAATTACCTTATTTAAAGTGTTTTAAATGGGGACATTATTAGGATAGCTATTATTTAAATGAGACTTTTTAAATTTGAATATTTATTCTTATATTAATTTTATATTGTCTAAATAGTGATTTATATTAGAATATTTGAAATTAATTTTAATATTGTTTATAATTGAGACTTGTAAACTTAAATATTAAACACTTATTATTTGTTAATTGTTAATATTGCGTCCTCGCAATTTAAGTAGAATTAATAATAGACAATCAAATTTAAATAACTTTAAATTTATCTTATATATATATATATATATATATATATATATATATATATATATATATATATATATATGAGATATTTACAACATGTGTCTTCACATGTTTAATATTGACATTGTCAGTCTTACCACAACTAGACTCACCCACTCTAATACTGGTTTAAGGAGGTCTTTATGATTCATAATGAGGTTGCTTTTTAAATTGATTTGTGTTTACTACCCTCGCCGCCTTTTGTATTTTACGAGTGGAGTTACCGAAAGGGTTTGATAGGATAATGGCCAAGTTAAAAGTATTAACATTAAAAATATAGTACAAAATCTCATTTTATTAATAAAATCTGAATCTTATGTTACCCATGAGCATTGCACATTCTCTTTATAATATGTTGATGGGGCTCATGTGGTTAACCGACACATCAATCTTAGAGTATAGTTGAGAGTGATGTGGAACTCGTGAATCTCAAGTTTAACTTGAGCCGGGGACCACACAATTTTTCATGGTTGATTCACCACCTCTTTCTATGATTCACGGCAACCCCATCATAGAAATTGAGATGAACATAATCCGAGATTAACATGCCATTGATAGTCAATGAATCTCAAGGACCTAGGAATTTCGTAGTGATCGAAATTGGCAAAGGGCTTTGCCTACCTAACTTTTTGATCCTCCATAGATTGAGAGACTATCTAAAATTCTAGTCTCACTTGCTGCTCAACTTCAACACATAGAAGACTCTTGTTTGTCTATTTCTGAAGACTCCTCGCATATGACTTCCACCTCGCCGGTTGAGGAAGAAAGCATACATACTGATCCAATGATTAAAACAACCATCGAGGTTCCAATCATAGAAGAAGTTGCTCCTGCGGTCAACAATCAATCGCATGTATTTGAAGAAATATGAGAAGAAGAAATTGAGGAGATATAAATAGGAGATGAAGTTCCTAAGATGACATTCGCATCAGTCAAGGGGGAACCACCAACTTCGCATGAGGAACCTTCATCATCAGATGTGCAACCGATTCCTACGATCCAAGATTTATTTGCAGGATGTTCATAAAATGTGAGGGAACAAGTTCAAGATGTTCATCTAATTTAGTTGTTGAACATTATCAATCACGTCTACACATATTCACTAGAGATCATCCACCTAGCCAAATAATAGGAAATCCTTCTGCTAATATTAAAATTGGATTAATGACTCTTTGGTTCATGGAAGGTCAGACGAGGGACGTGTTCTTCATCAATGACTCTTCGGAATGGGTTCATCCATGATTGAATTAATGACTCGTCCATTTGGATGTCAAATCCTTGGGCTCTTCAGACATCTTCAGCTAGCTTGGCAACTCTCTAGTCTGGTTTTCTTTGACGAGTAGCCAGGGAGTCATGTGACTTGTCTGAAGAGATTGATGGTTCAGGAGTTGGTTCTTTTGAAGGCTAAGTTCCCTTGGGTGATTGCGGTGGAGTGGTAGTTTTTTTTGTTTTGGAGGAGATGGTGACTTTGCAGGAGGAGTTGGGTCTCTGTGGGGAGGTGTTGGAGTTCTTTGGTGAGGAGTAGGGTTAACTAAACACTATCACTATGCAACGTTCATGTCATCGACTGAAAGTAGAATGATTAAAGAAGCCCTTCTGGTTCATGACTAGATTCTTACAATGCAAAAAGAGCTTGCAGAGTTCGAGAGAAACAAAGTGTGGAAACTCATTCCTAAGCTAAAGGGACATATTGTATGTAGAATTCATTAGGTTTTTCATAACAAATTGGATGATACAAGTATAGTAATTAGAAACAAAGCCCGACTTGTAACAAAAGGTTATCGCCAATTGGAAGGAATTGAATACGATGAAACATATGCTCCAGCTGTGAGGCTTGATGCCATACGTATCTTCCTAGCATATGCAGCATATAAAAATGTTAAAGTTCATCAAATGGATGTAAAAAGTGTGTTCCTCAATGGTGAACTGAAGGAAGAAGTATACTTACAACAACCTCCAGGTTTTGAGAATCTTGATCTTCCTCATAATTCTTATAAATTGGAGAAAGCTGTCTATGGCTTGAAACAGGCACCAAGCGTCTGGTATGAAACACTTTCTATGTTTCTTGTCGATTCCGGATACAAGGTGAGGTCATTAATCCTACCCTATTTTGACGTTTAAGTGAATAGCTTCTATTTATTGTACAAATCTATGTGGATGACATTATATTTGGCTTAACTGATCAAGTTATTTTGCAAAGCTCATGACGAACAAGTTTTAAATGACTATGAATAGAGAGATTAAATTCTTTCAAGGATTACAAATAAAGCAAATTCCCC
Source organism: Lactuca virosa (assembly GCF_052849685.1). NCBI lineage: Eukaryota > Viridiplantae > Streptophyta > Magnoliopsida > Asterales > Asteraceae > Lactuca > Lactuca virosa. Next base: position 242,679,652 of record NC_136429.1, on the reverse strand, counting down.
AAGGAATATTCATTCATTAAGAAAAGTATACCACCAAAATATTAAATAAATATTCCATATATCGTTGTGTTGGATTAGGTGTCTAAGCCCACAACTATAATTGGTATGTACTTGAATTGATAGTAGCAATGTCCTTGTAGGTTCCCTTCAAACCTGGCAATTGAATAGGATAACTGTTAGAGAGAGAAGAATGATTTATTAACTTATTACTTGGTTAATAAATTAATTTTAAATCAAGATCAATGATTTATTAATGTATTATGGATATAATATATTAATTAGAAATCATATTGTTTAATTAATATTTAATCAGAAATTAATTTGGAATTAATTTTGGGATTAAAGGAATTAATTGAAACTGTAGGAACTAAAGGTGACAATGTTCAATAGTTTAGCATTGAGCATTCTAGAACCTCCCTAAAGGGGGGGGGGGGGACGAATTCTAGGGTGTTCCTAGGGTTTCCTTGGGCTCTAAGGGTGCCTTGGATGCCTTAGGGAGGAAGAAAAGGGATTAGGGTTATCTTGGACACACCTGCCTAATCCAATACCTTCCTAGCACCTATATAAACCCTCTTAGGGTTAAATTTTGGATAGGGCACTCTAAAAAGAACCTAAGGGCCGAAATTCTACTCTACTTATCTCTCTCTAAAGTATTCCTTGGTTGCTAGGTTTGTTTGTAAGCAAATAGAGGCGCGACACTTGTGGCGCTTGCTACCAAAGTTCATGATCTTGAAGGTTATTATTGTTATTACAATATAACAATCAAGGTATGCATCATAACCCTAATTATTTGTTAATTTCGAAAATTACATATGCCTCCTAGGGTTTATAGTTCTTGTGTTTAATGCTTGTATGTCTAATAGTGAAAACATAGATTCTTAAATCATAGGGTTGCATGCACACATAGGATTGTTTGCTATGTATAAAATCCATTAGTGGTATCAGAGCGTATGGTTTTTGTTTTCAATTAGATTTGGTACAATTGATTGAACTAGAAAAAATTACGGTTTATGGCTATTAAACCCTATGGCCTTTAAATTAGGGTTTAAGAACCCTGTTTTTCGAAAATCCCTAAGGGTTTTCAAACCTTTCCTTTGGCCACCTTGGAGTCGAAATCTAGGGTTTCCTAACCCTAGGTTTTTTTTAGGCAAGGTTGAAAGCCTTGCCTTCCACTCCAAGCAGAAGATTTCGAAATCTAAGGAATAAGTTAGTAGTTTGTTATTTTTGGTAATTATCTTATTAATTGTTTAATTGGATAATTAAAGATATCCCTACCCTAAATTTCGAAATCCATGGATAAAGGATTAAATTAAGTTAATCTGTTTAATTTAAATTGGTAATCCTTATTTGATTTAATAATTTAATTAATTGTTTAATTTTTGGATAATTATTAAATCAAAGGTTTTTTTAAAATTTAAAATTTAAAATTAAATGGTTTTAATTTTCGAAAATTTTAATAAAATTAAAAAAAACCTAGTATTTTAAAATTTTAAAATACACCCTTATACGATACAAAATTAAAAGTTTAATTCGTATATATATATATATATATATATATATATATATATATATATATATATATATATATATATATATATATATATATAAGAAAATGTCAGTCTTACCGTTAGTAAGCCTCATTCATAATGCTGATCTATAAGGGTAGTTTAAGGAAGCAGCCTATAAAATGACCGCCATTGGGTATCCACTCTTACCCACCGCTTTCTTGATTAGTGGAGGGTCGTTAGCTGAACGAGTATGATAGGACTCTAAACTCTCATTAAAAGTATAATGAATTATAAACTAACTAAACCGTTTTCTAAAATCCCATTCTTAGTTACTTTAGGAAAAATGTGAATTTGATGCTAACCCATGAAATTACACATTGCACCTTATTGGTCGTTAGTGGAGTGTGTGTGGTTAACCGACACACTAATATGGGACTAATATTGTTGGCAATGGGTTTCTCGTAAATTATCGTTTATTAATGGAGCGTGTGTGGTTGACCGACACATTGATTAGGTGATAAATGACATCGAGAGTACCAAGCTAATTTGTATGGTTATTTACATCTCGTTTGTGATCCTCGGTATCCCAGTCACAAAGTGTGAGCATAATCAAGATTAAACATGCCATTGAAAAGTTCAATGAATCTCAAAAGATCTAGGAATTTCACCTAAACCCTAATTCATTTAAAATTTTGTTTTCGTGGTGGAATTGGTAAATCGTCATTTACCTACTTTCAAATAATTTACAATTGGATTACGGCATCCCTCTTCAGAATTGTGAATTATTGTGTTGGGTCCTAGCCTTGATATTTCATTTGGGTGTTATATTAAGGATCTAAATCAACTCACTTGAATTTTCTCCATTTTGTAGATGTGTTGTTTTCACAACTATGGTCTTCCTCATCCTTTTAGAAAAAGCTTTCCGTCCGAAGATGATCTTCCACGTGTCGATCAAGGTGATAGATCATTCCCTTCTTCGTGCATTGGCGGAACTGGAAATCATAATTCTCTTCCTCCACCTCCTCCAGTGATCCTCCCCGACCCACGTTTTCGTCGACTTGAAAAGTTCAAGATAACTCAAGACCTATTAGCATGAAAACACCTAGATGAAAATTATGTGTGTGCACATGTTCTAAACATGAAGTCACACATTGACAGATTTGGAATGTTGGGTGTCATTTTCTCAAGGGAGCTAGCTGGTGACTTGGTTCTTCACTCGCTTCCTAAGTCGTATAGTTAGTTTGTTAAGGACTAATATATGACTAAAAACGACGTGACCCTAATTGATCTGACATATTTGCTAATTGATGCTAAAGCAGCAATGCTTTGGCGCACTGGTCAAGAAAATTTGTTTGGAGGATCAGTTTCCCAAAGTTCCATGGACATTGGTAATGGCAACGGTGATAGTCCAGTAATGGTTTCCCCTCCTAAGGGAGAGAAATCGGCCAAGGTCAAAAGGTTTGACCAAAAGAGAAAGGCCAGTTCTGAGATAGTTCCATGTGCTGATGCTAAAGAGTCCACCTATTTCTATTGTCAATCGAAGGGGTATTGGAAGCGAAGCTACCCAGACTACCTGAGAGATCTTAGAGATGGTAAAGTCAAATTGTATGACTCTACTTCAGGTACATCCACTATCTAACTCTGTTAAGTTCCTATTTATAGATTCTTATTACATGATGTGGTCATCACATTTTGATATTTTGTAGGATCGAAGAAAATGAAGGAAGCTTAAGAGGAAGTAAAGGCTGATTCTGATCTGAAGAAATGGATTTTGGTCGCATGGTTCGATGATCAGAATTTTGAGCTGCTGCTTAGGAGTTATGAGAGATTGATAGGAATATTTGGAAACATAGTTTTCATGTGTATTTGCATTATAAGGACAAGTTTTCCGCACATTATCAATAAAGTGAATTTTGGTTTTATTTTCTTTATATTTACTTGCAATGGCAATTATGAAAATTGGTGTTTATATTTCTATTATTAGCAATGTTGAAATGGATTTGATTCTTACTTATATCGCTTGTGGTAGTGTTATATTTACCAAGTGAGTAAGGATTCTCATTACCCAAGTTTCAATTGGATAGAAATTTGGAATCATATGATTTGAATTATGTGATGTATGAGAATCTTGATCTTTGGAAAATTTAGACTAAATTCCTTGCTCATGTGTATGTGTGAGTCAAGTGAAGGATTAAAGGATCTAGTACACATTGATGTGAACTGTCAGATCCACCACAAAGGACGATAAAGTCTATTCGTCATGATTTACTATTGATTCGGTAAAAATGGTTATGCTTACAAGATTAAGTGTAATTATGATACCTTGAAAAGTTTCAAAGTATAGCAGAACGAATAAGAAGAATCCATCGGGTGGAAAGATAAAAGTTTCTCCAATCTAAAAGGAAAGGAGATTACTTTAGTATCATGTTTTATGATCATCCTAATGATTATGGAACCATGTCACAATTGATCCTCTGAGGATACCTTAGTGCATTTATATGACTAAGAAGGGGAATCAGGTTTTGTTGAAATTGTTAAAATCAAGAAGATGAGTCATACTTCGTTCCAAAATCAAGCTTTAGAGTCATACTCTAGTTACTCCAAGTTGTACCTTGAGTGACATGTTCTAAGTAGGTTTACAATACCTCATGAAATGTAGAGTAGAAATCTTTCTTACTCTTGCACATTTGAAATTGCTAGTTGTGATGTTTTGGTTTGAACAAATACCAACTAAGACCAATAATATGAAGTGTTTTCTTGATAGGAAGTCACACTAACTCTTGAATATTTTTTTGTCAAGGAATGTTCTTTGAAAGAGAATATTATATGTCAAGAGGGCAGTAGGAGTCTTGTTGATCTTGAAAATATTTCATGAGACAATCGAGAATAAACCTTTTAGTAATCAATAGAACACGACCTAAGGTTGATAACTTATCATGTTGACACATTCTTGTTTCTGTGTCCATTCCAGTTGAGTTGGCAATGCTTATGAGTTTTGTGGTTTTTCATTTGATTGCATAAGGCAAAGCACCTTGATCAGTGAAAGTACATTGATCTGTATGGGTGAGCGACTCAATAACTTGGAAGCACTGGTAGGCCCTTGTGCTACCGGATGGCAAGAAATTAAGATTAAGCAAGTTCAGTCCATATGAGTTTGAATTTTTCATAAATCTTGTCTTATGATGGTGGTTTGAAATGACAAAATTAACATGGATAGGAACACATACACCATAAAATGTAAGTAGTAAGAGCTTTCTCTCTACTTCATGAAAATGATTGTGAGGAAACACTTTCACGAGTAGATTTTAAAGGATTATAGTAAGCAGTTATGGTAATTGCACTCTCAAATTCGAGTATGATTACGACATACATTTTCATAGTTCAAATTGTGAGAAATGGCAAATAGTTTGAACATTCGGGACTTATTGCCATAAGTTCTGAAAGGGTTTAGACACACACACACATAAGCTATCTAATGAAAGGTGTATGAGCTTGAGAAGTCTAGATAAAGACTTATCGAAGCACCGCGTATCAGAAATTTGAACTTTGGTAAGAAAATCAATGGGTGTTGATTTCTAGAAGTCCAGCTGATTTCTGGATACATGTCAAAGCTAGTGGGAGCATAATTGTTATGATGGTAAGAACATAATTGTTATGCTAGTGAGAGCATGACTATTATGTAAGGTGTTGCAAGTTAGCAATGCTATTTATAGGAAACAAAGTTCTAAATTTGCAAAGTTGCAGAATTTGGAAATTGTTTCGCTATAGTAAGGCTTAAGGGAGAGAGCATTAATACTTCATCTCAAATCTAAAATTTTAGATTGAAATTTTAATCAATCTTAGTCATGGATATATATGAATATCATGTTGAAATGATTCAACATAGGAAATTCAATATATAGAAATACTGTAGCAAGAGACTGATCAAGTATCATGTCTTTATGTAAGACATTATATACCAGATCCCATATGCTTCGGATATAGGATCGATTGCATATGCTATAATATCCACTCGTTCTGATTTTCCAAATGCCTATGACATTATGAGGGAAAAATACTGGAACCAGATATGACTAAAGTTGTTAAACAATTGTCAAGGACAATCTGAAGTTTACCAAAGATTGGCTGCTTGTGGACATGTGCTGAATAGAGGTAACTCTTGTTCAAAATTAATAGTCATATGGAAATATGGAAATGTTTCCATAATGGGAGTTGGATATTGAGATCTATTTGTGAGTTGAAACTTTAATGCAAGAAGGATGTTCAAGGAATGCTCTTTGATTGTGAGACTTTATTTACATGGAATTGTTTTGTAACCAATCTCCAATGGAATGTTTTGTAGTATCATTGGCAAAGTCTCTGTGACTTTGGTGCCTTGCCATTACAATAGGATCATTGCATGTAAGTTTAGACTCTAACGGATTCTAGTAGTGGTAAGAATTTGGTATTCTTACACTTGTGATAAGGATTTGGAATTGTGAAATGAGCATCATTGGAAATGTGTTCAATTGATTTGTTTCACAAAGAAAGGACCATAGATAAACATAGTGTGCGTGCTTGGAGCATGGCATGACTATTGTTTTAATTCAAGTATTAATTTGATTACTTGAAACATTATACAATCAATAAAGTCTAATTAATATGGTGATTAAATAATAAGTGTTTTATTTATATTCAAAAGTTTTGAGACCATAGTTAATTAGATTATTATTGTGTTTCACTTCGCATGTTTTACTTCCCGAATAACTAGGTTATTCAAACATCCACAGTCGATCATACTTTTGGAAGTAAGTAGTGAATTAAGACTGTCATGAATCCGACTGTAGATTGTCTAAGAGCTTAGACATGGAACAAGTTTGCTGCAGTGTTCATGAGTACTCCTGAAATAGGAATTTAAGTATTGGATCAACCCACGCCCAATGAATTACTTCATGGATTTTATCAGGAGTAATTTTGAGACGATAATATCTTATATTCTTGAAACGGAGACATATGAGTTATTGTTTACGAGTCGGTTGTTCATTGATAATACGTAAACGCATCAGTAACTTGATGTTATAAAACGTATTGTTGTGTGTGTTTTGATGAGTGAATATTACAAGAATATGAGTCGAAGTTTATCCGTTCATTTTACCCTAAATGGGATAAAAGCGATATATGTGGGCTCCTCGATGATTTAGTGATGACATCTTAAGTGCTTGGCCAATCCTGGACTAAGTTGATGTGTTCAATTGTAGTCTGAGTCAGTCGTCATGAATCAAAAATCGGGAAACAACTATTGGATAGAGATTGATTATTATCCATGTCTCATGTCCATATAATATCTTGTAGAACGGAGGAATATTTGATCAGTTATCTAAGGACAAGTCGGTGACTAGGTCAGAGTTCGACATTGGCTTTTGGTAGCTAAATTTTGCTAGTTAATTTTTGAAGTTATACTTGCAACTATAGGTATTAGACTTATCCAAGTGGGAGACTGTTGGATTAGGTGTCTAAGTCCATAACTATAATTGGTATGTACTTGAATTGATAGTAGCAATGTCCTTTTGGACTGCCTTCAAACATGGCAATTGAATAGGATAACTGTTAGAGAGAGAAGAATGATATATTAATTTATTACTTGGTTAATAAATTTATTTGAAATCAAGATAGATGATTTATTAATGTGTTATGGATATAATATATTAATTAGAAATCATATTGTTTAATTATTATTTAATCAGAAATTAATTTGGAATTAATTTTGGGATTAAAGGAATTAATTGAAACTGTAGGGACAAAAGGTGACAATGTTCAATAGTTGAGCATTGAGCATTATAGAACCTCCTTAAGGGGGGGGGGGACGAATTCTAGGGTGTTCCTAGGGTTTCCTTGGGCTCTAAGGGTGCCTTGGATGCCTTAGGGAGGAAGATAAGGGACTAGGGTTATCTTGGATACACCTGCCTAATCCAATACCTTCCTAGCACCTATATAAACCCTATTAGGGTTAAATTTTGGCTAGGGTACTCCAAAAAGAACCTAAAGGTCGAAATTCTACTCTACTTCTCTCTCTAAAGTATTCCTTGGTTTCTAGGTTTGTTTGTGAGCCATTAGAGGCGCAACACTTGTGACGCTTGCTACCAAAGTTCACGATCTTCAAGGTTTTGATTGTTATTACAATATAACAATCAAGGTATGTATCCTAACCCTAATTACATGTTAATTTTGAAAATTACATATGCCTCCTAGCGTTTATAGTTCTTGTGTTCAATTCTTGTATGTCTAATAGTGAAAACATAGATTCTTAAATCTAGTGTTGCATGCACACATAAGATTGTTTTCTATGTATAAAACCCATCAAGTTGTTCTTCAGCAAAGGTCCCCATGGCCTTCGGTTAGAAAGTCACAACTGATCCCATCGGAGAGTCAATGGATGAAAAGATATGCGGAGGAATGACTGGTTCTCTACTGTACTTGATCACAAGTAGGCCATATATAGTCTTCGCAATAGGTTTATGTCCCATATGCTAAGTTGATCCTAAAGTATCCCATTTAAATGCAGTCAAATGGATTTCTAGATACCTCAAAGGGAGTAAAGCTTTGGGTCTTTGGTACCCATTGGGAAACATCTTCAGTCTACAAGCTTTCATAGATGCAGATGACGCAGGATGTAGATTAGACCGCAAAACCACTTCCGTAGGATGCCACTTCGTTGGTGGACGTCTGGTGATTTGGTCATCAAGAAAGTAGAATTGTGTATTACTCTCCATTCCGGAAGAAGAATACGTTGCGGCTGCAAGTTGTTGTTTGCAACTCTTATGGATGAAAACTCAACTTATGGATTACGGCTATAAAATGCTTCACATACCAATTTACTGTGATTCAGAGAGTGCCATTGCAATTTCATATAATCCCATCCATCACTCCAAGACGAAGCACATTGAATTCGTTATCACTTCATTAAGTACTATATTCTCAAAGGTAATATTGAATTAATCTTTGTTCCTTTACATGAAGAAACATATTAAGTTTTCACCAAAGCACTTGATTCCAACAAACTTAATGAATTTTTAGAAATGTTAGGAATGCTGAATCCTGAACCTCATTTTTTCATAACGAGATAAATGATGCAGACTTCAAAGTATTCGCATCTACCAAATAGATATGCTTCACTCATCTTGTCACTACAAAATATTTGAAGCAAATTTATTTGTCTATGTTTTAAAGTTTATCCACTTAAGTATAACTATTAAGCACATACGTCATAACTTATTCCTCGACAAGCTATGTTCACCGAAGATTATTTATGATCTATGTACTCTCCGGGTCATTTTTTTGTTTTTATCTTTAACCTTGTCATCAAGTTGTCTTTCACCATAATTATTTTCGACACATCACAACACAATTCTTTCTTAAAGAACGGAGAACTTCTTTTCCCATTGGCAATAAATAAAGTTTCAAAAGGATGTGCTATTTAATTAATGGAATCAAATTTATTATGTTTTCAAAAAACTGGCATGGACATATGTTTGTCCATTTTGGAATAAAATAAGGAGAATTGTCTTTTCAATAAAGTACTTTGATTACCAAACCTTTTTTGATATAACAGAGCACACATCAACCGTCAGACTGAAATTTGGCTACACCCCTCCCCACGTTTTACGAAAACCATCATCATGATCATTTAATGCAAAACATGACCATTAGATGCCCACCTTGCCTCAAACTACTTTTAGATTAAATTAATTCAAATAGATAGAAAACCCTTGGGTTTTCATAGGTGTTAAAAACTTTTCCCATTTGAATTTACCTCTGAAATCTGGACGTATAAAACCCTCTATTTCTTTCCAAGAAAGCTTTATGCTTTTTGAAAACTCTTGGACGATCTTTATCTTCTTTCTCTTGCTAAACCATTTCTTGTAAGTTCTTCAAACATTTTTCTAGCAACAATGGAAAAATCAAATGCTTCCAGGAAATAATCAAAATCCGTTGGTTCAACAACCATCATCAAACACACTGGTCCATCAATCGCATCAAGCAACTACCAAGCGATTTTCAATGATCATGACCACTATGATGAAAAAATCAAATTGATGATATGTTATCTTCCAAATCGTTCGTTTTTTGGACCATTTGATGTTGTCACAGATCTTATCCCATAATCATTTCTATTCAAATATGTTTTCTCTGGTTACCGACCATAATATGATCTTGACCAAATTCTTTTCAAACTGGCTGATGATTCAATGATTGTTTTTATAAAAGCAAAATTTGTGGAAGCAATCAATCTCAAGGTTCTGCCATCAACCGTGTTCAAGAAACCTAGTAGTGACGATGTGTTCAAGGGGATATAAAAGATGGGTTACCGAGCTAGGTTGAAAGGAGTTACAGACCTCGAAAAGGGGAAACTACCGACAGTCTGGCAATTTGTTTGTCACTACGTGATTCGCTGTTTATCTGGAAGAACCGATGGTCGGAAACCATGTGAAAGCAACTGTTGGATCTACTATGGAGCATCTTCACCGAAGAAGTTGTTGACTATGGAACCATCATTTGTGATGATTTCATTTAATATGTTGGAAGGAAGACTCCAAGAGAAGGATTGACCTAGGTGACATCAGCAAGGTTCTGGCCACTGTACATCCGAGATTTGCATAATGAAGATGGATTTAGTGTTGGAAACGATACCAATATCTTCACATGCAGAGATTTAAAAAGGTACACTTACCCTAAAGATCAAACTATTTTTGGTCCCATTAGGAAGATCCCTGAACACATGTTGACTAAGAGATGTCTATTTGACATTGCGGTATCTAACCATATAGAGGCTACGATCGATATTCTACCATATTGTTCTACCATGTCTAACCCCACACCGTAACCCACTAGACCTGTCTCAGAACCTAAGCCTAAAATAATCAAGATGAAAGCTAAAAGAAGCCCCACTCCAAAGAAAATAGATATGAAGGGTACCAGAGCCAAAAGCATACTCAAGAATGTACTGCAGACCCTAATAGTATTGAAGAGCTAAGACAGACTGAAGACTTGGTTAATACTGAGGAATCAAGACCAACTGCAGAGAACATTCACATTGAAGAGCCCGCCAAATATAGTTGATCCCCCTAACACCGATGACCCGGTAAATGTAGTTGATCCTTCTAACACTAAAGTGTTGGGTTTTGAGCATTCTAACACTCCTATGGTGTACATGCAACCCTAAATACCTTGGATCTATGTTTTCTCTATTATACATGCAAATATCAATTTTCCAAGGTATTGTTCTAACTAGCATAATATAAAGTACACATAATATAAATTCTAGTAGAATTACATACCTCTTGTTTGGTGCTTGATTCCATGGAGCTCAAGAGCCTAGTGCCCCAAGTGTGACACCTCAAATGGTTCACACAACATCATAAACACTTGGAATAACTTGAGAGAAAGTACACACTTCATGAAATCGGTTTGCCCTCCTTATAGACCTAGTGGCCGATTTTGACAAGAATGATATGTTTATATAGTGTGACACTATTAGGGTAAACCCTAATTGTCATGGTTTTCCATTTCCTTGAATCCATGGGTTCAAATACACCATGGAGCATCCTATGGGTTTTAGCCCAACTTGATAATCCATGGAGCATTGGCCCACTATATAAGTATGGATGATTTACACAATCAACCCATATATTTAATTAGTCTTCTTTTGATCACTTAATTAATTCTAGATTAATTCTTGATCAATACTAATTAAATAATCTTATTAATATATTAGAACTTATAGTATATTAATAAACCCTAAGTGTTATTTCTCTCATTTTAGTCTATCCAAATGCATGATGCCATGCAACCCAAATGGACCATGCCGGGCCGGGTCAAGTATATACCAATTATAGTTATGGACTTAGACACTAATCCAACATAAAGACCCATCTCCATCAACTTCAAAAAATCTTTTTTGCAAGAGAAAACTGAAACTCAACAGCCCACCTAGCCATAAGCATTCCAAAAAAACCACTGGTGTCTCTCAAAGGACTCCAAGTGCAGTTGGATTCAACACTGTAACACCTGAAAGAACTGAAAGATCTATGTGCCCAAGAGTCACTATAGAATTATATTGTTGGATAATATATGAGCCTAATGGGTCACACTAACAACAACTTGACGCAAATATATTATTTATAAGAATTTGATCCTTTATAAATAAACATACTTCTTGTAATTAATTGGAAATTATTTATTTCATGAAAATAGTAATTTCAATGTTAAGTATCAATATATATATATATATATATATATATATATATATATATATATATATATATATATATATATATATATATCATAAGGTATGATTTCTTATGTCATCTATACCTTTTTGTACCAAAAGGGTTTTTTTATCTTATATTGATTTATATGTTTTATAAGTTATAAAAATTAGAAGAGTTTTTATAGAAAAACTAGCTTCTTCTTTTTATAAAATATTCAAGGAGAACATAAAGAAGAAAGAAACTTGGTTTTGGTTAATTTATTCAACACACCTTTTTGGACCAAAAGGATTTTTTGGGGTTTCCCATCTCCATATTCTCTCTAGTTTTTATCTCCTAAAGTGTTAAAAACAGAAAGATGAAAATCACACTTGAATACTCTCTTTTAAGGAAAACTAGTTCTTTGTCTTAAGAGCTTAAGAGATTCATTTTTTTTACAAGAAGAAGACCATCATCTTATCAAGTTGGATTATTGTTGGTGGATATCTCTAGAGAATTTCTACCTTGAAGTTTCATGTCACACTTCATCAACTTCCAATCTCTCATAAGCATCAAAGTAATCGTAGCTCTTAAAAGCTGCTGCCGAACTCTGAACAAATCAATGGCGCGTCCATTAGATTAGTGATCATATATTCCTCCATTCTAGATATCATATGGACTGAGACATGGATTATAATCATTCTCTCTGTCCATTTGTTGTTTCCCGATTTCCAATTTATGACGACTGACTAATTGAACAAATCAAATCAGTCCAGGCCCGGCCGAGCACTTACATTTTGTCATCACTAAATCATCGAGGGGCCCACAGATATCGCTTTTATCCGTTTGAGGGTAAAAGGAATGGATAAAATTCGACTCATATGCTTGTACTGACTACTTGTTGAATCATACACAATGGCACGTTTTATAACATCGAGTTACCAATGTGTTTTCGTGCAATCAATGTATAACCAACTCGTAGTCAACAACTCATATCTCTAGGTTTGAAGAATATAAGATATTATTGTCTCATGATTCACTCGTGATAAAATCCATGAAGTGATTCAAATGAGCGTGGGTTGAATCCAATACTCAGAACTTATGAGCACTCATGAATGTTGTAGCAATCATTGCTATGTCTAATGCACATTAGACAAATCATACAAGCCAAATTCATGACAGTCTTGATTCATATCTACTTCCAACATATGACCGACTGTGGATTGTTTGAATAACTTAGTCATTCGGGAAGAATGACCTAGTTATCTGGAAGTCAAAACATGCAAAGTGAAACACAAGAATAATACTAATCCTATATGGCCCCAACACTTTGAATGTAAATAAAAAACACCTTTTATCTAAGCACCATATTGATTATTCATTATCCAATGTTTCGATATATCAACTTAATACTTGAATTAAAACAATAGTCATGCCATGCTCTACGCATGCACACCATGTTTGTCCAAACAACAGCTATGCCATACTCCAAGTACGCACACTATGTTTACATATGGTCCTCTCCTTGTGAAACATATCGATTGACAGTATTTCAATGATGCTCATTTCACAATCCCAATCCTCTTGTCATTTACTGTAATATGTTAGATTCTAAACTTATATGCAATGATCCTCTTGTAATGAATATGCACACAAGTCACAAAGACTTGGCAACAGACATTGCAAGGTATTCCAATGGAAAGCAATTCCATGGAAATGAAGTCTCAAATTCAAAGTACATTCCTTTGAACATCCTTCTTTGCATTAAGTTCTTTTAATCTTACACAGATTCAAAGAATAACTTCCACTTATGGAAACAATTCCACATTCCCATTTTGACCATCACTTTTGAACAAGAGTTGCCTCTTTTTAAAATATGTCAATATGGTCCTTACTCTATACTTCCAATTGTCCATGAATAACCAATCTTTGGTAAACCTCAAATTGTTCTCGACAATTGCTTAATCATTTTAGTCATATCCAGTTCTAATCCTTTTTCCCCTCTTAATGCCCTAAGCATTAGGAAAATTTAGAAATGATAACTATTATAGCTCATGTAATCGATCCTATACCCGAAGCATATTGGACATGATTCATGCTATAAAATTTTTTATTTTCCATGTTCTCACAATTCGAACTATGAAGAGGGATCCCGTAATCATAAACGAATTTTGAGAACGCAACATATATAGAATTTCCTTATGTTGAACCATTCCAACATAACATTCTTATATATCCTTGACTAAAGTAGATTAAAATCTCAATCTAAGCTTGTAGAATTGGAATGAAGTATAAAATCCTCTCCCTTAATTATAGGGAAACAATTTTTTTCAAAGTGAATTGAAACTTTTGTTTTCTATAATTAACATTGCTAACTTGCAACACTTAACATAATAATCATGCTCCCACTAGCATAATGATTATTATCTTATTAGCATACCACTTATGCTCCCACTAACTTTGATATGTATCCAGAGATCAGCTGGACTTTTAGAAATCAATACTTTATTGACTTTCTTACCAAAGTTCAGATTTCTGATACGCAATTGCTTTGATAAGACTTTATCAAAATCATACACCTTTCCTTAGATAGCTCACTTGTGTGTCTAAAAAATTATGAAGAGGTATGCCGTAATCATAATGTTTAGACCTTTTGTCATTCTCACAATTGCTATCTACTTAAAATCTACTTAGTGAAAGAGTTTCCTCACCATCATTTTCATGAATCGGAGAGAAACCTTATGACACTTAGACTTTATGGTGTATGTGTTCCTATCCATGTGAATTTGTCATAACCATAATCACAAGACAAGGTTAGTGGCAAATCCAAACACATATGGACTGAACTTGTTCAATCTTAATTTCTTGCCACCCGGCAGCACAAGGGCCTACCATTGCTTCCAGGTTGTTATGCAAACAATTGAGAACTTATAGAACTCACAAGCATAGTCAACTTTTAACTGGAATAGACACAGAAATAAGAATATGTCAACACGATAGGTTACAAACCTCAAGTCGTGGGCTAGTGATTAACAAAACTCTTGATTAGTTCTTGAAACTATTTCAGGATCTTTTAAACTCCCACTGTCCTCTTGACATATAAGACTCTCTTGCTCAATATTCAAGAGATAGTGCGGATTCTTTTACAAACACTTCACACAATTGGCCTTAGTTGGTCTTTGTTTTATCCAAAACATCACAACTTACCAATTTCAAATGTACAAGAGTAAGAAAACATTTTACTCTACATTTGACAAGTGTTTTAAACCTTTCTTAAGATTATGTCACTCAAGGCTCAATCTTGGAGTATGACTCTAAGATTTTATTTTGGAATGAAATATGATTTATCTTTTGATTTAACCATTTCCACAATTCACG
The DNA here is from genome assembly GCF_052849685.1 of Lactuca virosa. NCBI lineage: Eukaryota > Viridiplantae > Streptophyta > Magnoliopsida > Asterales > Asteraceae > Lactuca > Lactuca virosa. Next base: position 242,664,543 of record NC_136429.1, on the reverse strand, counting down.
ATTCCTCTCCTTAGCCAACAAATGCACTAAGGTGTCCTTAGAGGATCAATTGTGATATGGTTCCATAATCACTAAGATAATCATAAAACAAGATACACAAGTACTCCCCCATCTCTTTAGATTGGAGAAACTTTTATCTTTCTGCCTTATTTGATTCTTCTTATTCATTCTGCCATATATTGAAACTTTTCCAATGTTTCAGCATTACACTTAAACTTGTAAGCATAATCATATTTACTAAACTTTAGTAAATCATTACGAATAATCTTATCAACCTTTGTGGTGGACCTGACTAGTGCACAACCTAATGTACCCGATCCTTTAGTCCTTCGCTTGACTCACATGCGAATGTGAACAAGGAATTAGTCTTAATTTACCAAAGATGAAAAATCTCATTCATCACACAATACAACTTGCATGATTCCAAGTTTCAATCCAACTGAAACTTGGGTGATGAGAATCTTTCCTTATTTGATAAATTATGACACTACCACAAATGAAAGAATCAAACCCATTTACCAATATTGCTTATCAATGGAAACATATAAACAACAATTTTTTCACAAATGTCATTGTAAGGTTACTTAAAATAAATAAAATCAAAACTTTTCTTTTATTTTAAAACTTGCGAAAAAACTTATCCTTACAATGCATATTCATATGAAGACTTTGTTGTTATCTATTCCTAAGCAATATCTCATAACTCTTATCCAGTGGCTCAAAATTCTGGTCATCGATGCATGCTATCAGAATCAGCACACTTTTTTCTTTAAGCTTCCTTTGATTCTTCAAAAAACATCAAAATGTAATTACATTACATCATGTATTAAGAATCTCCAAAAGAGACTTAATAGAGTTAGATAACGGACTTTACCTGAAGTAGAGTCAAACTTTTGACTTTACCATCCTTATGAGGTTTCAGGTAAATTCGGCAGCTTCGCAACCAATGCCCCTTTCCTTTGGCAATAGGCACATATGGACTCTTTGGGAATGGTACATGGGACTATCTCAGACTTAGCCTTTCTCTTTACCATTTGGTCAACCGAGTTGACTATGGCCGATCCCTTTCCATTGGGAAGAGAAAGTTTTTCCGGATTTCCAGTGTCACCATTGTCAATGTCCATGAAGTTTTGGGAAGTCGATCTTCTAATCAAATTTGCTTTACCAGTGTTCCAAATCATTGCTGATTCAGCAACACCAAGCAAATAGATAAGATCATTAAAGGGTCATGTCGTGATCTGTCATCAGGGAGTGACTGAAGAACCAAGTCAACAGCCAGCTACCTCGAGACTTCGACACCCGACTCTCCCGGCTTGTCAATATGTGACTTAATCTCCAAGACCTAAGCACATATAGACTTGTTTGCCAATATCGATTGAATGACTTAGAACTTATCAAGTCTTGAAACTTGTGGGATAGGGAGATTTATTGGAGGAGGTGGAGGAAGTGAAGTATGATTTCCAGTCCCACTAATGCATAACAAAGGGATTGATCTTTCACCTTGATTGCCATTTGGGATATCATCTTCATTAGGATAGCTTGTTCCTAAAGATTTGGGAAGATCATAGTTGTCTGAAGGAGACATCTATAAGGGAGAAATTCGAGTTAGTTGATTTAAAGTCCTTAATATAACACCCAATATGAAATATTAAGGCTAGGATCCAACAACCTATTTATAACTGGAAGAGGGATGCCGTAATCCGAGTTATAAAATAGTTGAAGGTAGGTAAATGACGATTTACCAATTTCCACCATGAAAAACGAAATATAATTAAGTTTTAATTGGATTTGAAACTCCTAGATCTTTTGAGATACATTGAACTTTCAATGGCATGTTTGAATCTCGATTGTGCCCTCTCAAGTTTGTGACTGGGATGCCGAGGATCACAAACAAGGTGTGAATAACCATGCAAATTGACTTGGTACCTTTAACTTTATCACCTAATCGATGTGCCGGTTAACCACACACGCTCCACCGATCTATAATAAAGTCAAGTTACCCTTTGCCACTCTTACTAGTCCTTATTAGTGTGCCGGTTAACCACATACGCTCCACTAATCGAATTGGTAAGGTACAAAGTGTAATTTCATGGGTTAGCACCTATTTCACATTTTCCTAAGTAACTAAGATTGGGAATTTATAAATGTTTAGTTACTTATTATTTTTCATTATACTTGTAATGAAGGGAGAATTATAGTCATTTCCTACCCGTTCGGCTAACGACCCTCCACCAGTCAAGGAAGCGATGGGTGAGAGTGGACACCCATTAAACTGCCATTTTATAGGCAGTAACCTTATACCCCCCTTATAGACCGGCTTCGTGAATGAGGCCTACTAATGGTAAGACAAACTTTATCTTATACATATCTATATAATTAAAATTATAATAATAGTATAAGTGTGTATTTTAAACATTTAAAATACTTGGTGGTTTAATCTATTAATTAAACTATACTCTTAATTTAATTAAACTTAAACCATGTCTTTATGGAATTATTAACTCTTTTAATTAAACACTTTAATTAATTTAATGAAGTCCATAAAGTTTGAATTTTAACTTTTAAAATTGTAGAGTTTGGAATTAAAGCATTAATGTGAGTGAGACTTTACAAATTCCAAAACTTGAGGGAAAGTTTTGAAACTATTCAAAACCTTTCATTTCATAACTTATGAGTTTAATGGTTCATTAAAATGAAGACTCTTCATTTTTATGTAACCTCTTATTTTGTTTAATATCACTTTTAAAGAAGTGACTCTTAAACATCCATAACTTGAGGACAACTTATGGAGTCATAAAACAATTTAATGAAAAAGACTCTTCATTTTTGGGTAACCTATGGCAATTTTATGAGTTTTAAGATTCATAAATATGACTTTTCATGTGACTTGAAGACAAGTTACAAAAACACCTTTTATGAACTTCTCTAGATTAATTTGGATTGAAAACAACTAAAACACAATTTTTTTTCATTAATCTAAACTAACTCATAAATCAAGGAAACATAAAACTATTGGTAATCCATAATTTGAGGACAAGTTATGGACTCCATACAATTTCATTGAGATCAAGAATTATACTAACAAACAATTTGCACATAATTCCTATGATCTACCAAAACTCATAAGCATGAACATTCATAATCAACATTTTTCAAGAATTACATAAACACATATAAAACTTAAAACTTTGATTATAGCATTGAAATTGGTTTAGCATAATCATTACCACTTAAAAAATAGGTTTTATAAGTCCAAAACAGTCAAAGGTAATGATTCTAGACCAATTACAGCACCAAAACTCGAAGATATGCTGTTTGGGGGTCCAACTTGTCGAGTGCATGAACCAACTCGGTGAGTTGGATGCATTTTGCCTTGGACTCGTCGAGTCCCTTCATGGACTCGTCGAGTCCCCTGTCCAGACAGCACAAAACTTCGATTTTTAAGCAGTTTGCATCAAGTATAAGTGAAAACAAGCCTTGGCTCTGATACCACTGTTGGGTTTTGAGCATTCTAACACTCCTATGGTGTACATGCAACCCTAAATACCTTGGATCTATGTTTTCTCTATTATACATGCAAATATCAATTTTCCAAGGTATTGTTCTAACTAGCATAATATAAAGTACACATAATATAAATTCTAGTAGAATTACATACCTCTTGTTTCGTGCTTGATTCCATGGAGCTCAAGAGCCTAGTGCCCCAAGTGTGACACCTCAAATGGTTCACACAACATCATAAACACTTGGAATAACTTGAGAGAAAGTACACACTTCATGAAATCGGTTTGCCCTCCTTATAGACCTAGTGGCCGATTTTGACAAGAATGATATGTTTATATAGTGTGACACTATTAGGGTAAACCCTAATTGTCATGGTTTTCCATTTCCTTGAATCCATGGGTTCAAATACACCATGGAGCATCCATGGAGCATCCTATGGCTTTTAGCCCAACTTGATAATCCATGGAGCATTGGCCCACTATATAAGTATGGATGATTTACACAATCAACCCATATATTTAATTAGTCTTCTTTTGATCACTTAATTAATTCTAGATTAATTCTTGATCAATACTAATTAAATAATCTTATTAATATATTAGAACTTATAATATATTAATAAACCCTAAGTGTTATTTCTCTCATTTTAGTCTATCCAAATGCATGATGCCATGCAACCCAAATGGACCATGCCGGGTCGGGTCAAGTATATACCAATTATACTTATGGACTTAGACACTAATCCAACATAAAGACCCATCTCCATCAACTTCAAAAAATCTTTTTCGCAAGAGAAAACTGAAACTCAACAGCCCACCTAGCCATAAGCATTCCAAAAAAACCACTGGTGTCTCTCAAAGGACTCCAAGTGCAGTTGGATTCAACACTGTAACACCTGAAAGAACTGAAAGATCTATGTGCCCAAGAGTCACTATAGAATTATATTGTTGGATAATATATGAGCCTAATGGGTCACACTAACAACAACTTGACGCAAATATATTATTTATAAGAATTTGATCCTTTATAAATAAACATACTTCTTGTAATTAATTGGAAATTATTTATTTCATGAAAATAGTAATTTCAATGTTAAGTATCAATATATATATATATATATATATATATATATATATATCATAAGGTATGATTTCTTATGTCATCTATACCTTTTTGTACCAAAAGGGTTTTTTTTATCTTATATTGATTTATATGTTTTATAAGTTATAAAAATTAGAAGAGTTTTTATAGAAAAACTAGCTTCTTCTTTTTATAAAATATTCAAGGAGAACATAAAGAAGAAAGAAACTTGGTTTTGGTTAATTTATTCAACACACCTTTTTGGACCAAAAGGGTTTTTTGGGGTTTCCCATCTCCATATTCTCTCTAGTTGTTATCTCCTAAAGTGTTAAAAACAGAAAGATGAAAATCACACTTGAATACTCTCTTTTAAGGAAAACTAGTTCTTTGTCTTAAGAGCTTAAGAGATTCATTTTTTTTACAAGAAGAAGACCATCATCTTATCAAGTTGATTTATTGTTGGTGGATATCTCTAGAGAATTTCTACCTTGAAGTTTCATGTCACACTTCATCAACTTCCAATCTTTCATAAGCATCAAAGTGTTCAAAGGTTGTAACACTTTTCTTTCTATGGTTGTTATTATCTTTCCAATTCTTGAAAAATGATCTTTTGGTGGGAATAAAACTAATTTTATTTTGTTCAAAATCAAAGTCGTACGTTGCTATGTTTGTGTTTATGAAAATGTTTTTGAATAAAAACCCAACAATTGGTATCAGAGCCATGTTTGCAAGATTAGTTAGATTATTTGTTAAGTTGATGAAAGCTTTATTTTTGGAAGACATGGAAGGTTTTCTCTTTGCAATAACAATCCATACATATTTTCTATCACAAATTTTAAAATGTTTATAATTGTTTTTTTTTATTACTAGAAGTTTACATGCATCTTTTTAGTCATAAAAGTTCTCTTAGAAAAAAAAAGAGTTGTTTTATATAATATGGGATATATAAATGTGTATGATGTTCATAAACTAGCCAATGACCTTTGTGTTGTTGTTTGTTTTGATTTGTTGAAAGAGTGGTTGTAATATTTATTTATTCATATGGTATGTAATAATTAAATAGATTAGTTTTCTTCATTTATTTTTTTGTAAGTAATCGATTAGTTTTTAGAAAGAATTTATTTGTACAAAAATGTAACAAGAAATGAAGATGGAGCCATTTTTGAAGACCAAAAGTGAATTTTCACAATATGTAAGTGTGCAGGGAAAATTGTGACACTTCTTGAAACTGTCACTAATGTTGTAACTGTTGGCAGCTCCCTTAAAGGTTGTTAGAGCTTTTGTGACACTTTCTGCAACACCTCCTGAAAGGAAGTTTTAATAAAAAGGTTTACAAATGTTAAAGTGCTCAAACGTCGGAGTTAATACTAGCTATTAAAATTTGAGTGTATCAATTTTATAAAAGAACATTGTTAAAATGTGATTTTACATAAAATAAGATTTTTTTTTTAAAGTATACTATGGTTTATTGGATACATGCAATAACCATGATATAATATGTTTTTTAAACTAGAATCATAAAAAATCAAAGACCTCTCAAAACTTCAAATCTATGTAATCCTTTTTGAAAAACACTCGAAAGTCTTATATGCACTTGTGGGATAAAGGTCATCTAAATTCTTAGTGTTATCTTTTGATGGTCGGGGTGTATTTGCGATTTCTATAACCATGTTATAGGCCGATTACACAAAATTTTCAAATTGGATGATTTGATTGGAAATCTTTTGTGATAAAGGTCACATAAGTAAAATAGATCTGAGACATAGATGGGATCAAACATATCTATTAAACTTTGTTTTTTAGAGATCCCATAAAAGTAGGAATTATATATTAGAATATAATTGATACATGATATCTACCTAGTTGGGTTGAAATGAATGGGATAAAGGTCACCTAATCATTTATTTTTGCAACTTGGATCCTAGACTTTGATAATTACTGTTTTTGGAAACTAAAAGGGTATTAATTATTAAAGATTAAATTAACAATACTAAATGAATTTTGTTAAAATTTTCATTTTCTTTTAATGACGTGATAAAACAATAAAATTCAATATAAACAACTTCAGTAAATGGGTTCATGTCCTGAGAGACAATCTCATGAGAGATGTGAAATTATATACACTTAAGGTCCTAGTCCTAAACAATTTGCTTTGAGCAATAATCTGAGCATGCACCTGGTAATGAAATAATTGTGATGCTCAAGATGCTTCTAACATCACACTAGGAATAGTTATTCCTGACTTCCAGTAAGTCTTGGATAACTTTTATATATATATATATATATATATATATATATATATATATATATATATTTGATGATACAGGAGGTTAAACAATATTCCAATAAATATAATGATATTTGCTTTAAATTTAGTCAAACAATGAAATAATGCAAGGCTAAAAGGAGTCACCTTGTGCGATCTATGAGGCCCAAGGTTTATGGACTAAACTCCTTTAAGCCTAACAAATCCATGAAGCCCCACAATAGATGGATCGTTTTTCTTTTGTGGAGAAACTGGAAAATGGAAGAGGAACTACTCCTCTTATCTTAAAAGAAAGTTTGGAAGAGACTAGTACCTCAAGTATCTACTAGATAAAACTTATACTTTTCATATAACATTTAAGTACTTGGTACTCAAAATGTTATTCTAATATTTGTAACTTTCTTGCAGATATTTACAAAAGAGTAACCAACTAGCACAAGAAACTACACTCTCGGAGTTTAATTTATTATTTATTCTTTAAACATAAATTACTTGTAATAGAAAACAATGTTTGTTTTGGGACAATATATGTTTTAAATTTAGCATGTCTAAATATATGTATTAGTTAATCACGCATGATTGATTATTTACTTAAATCGTTTTTCATAATAATCACCTTCATATTTAAAAATGATTAAATTTTAGTTTATGAGAGTAGATCTCTTCACAAGAAATATAAAGTAAATATCAATGTTTTATAAATAACAAGTTCTATATGCAAATTACTTTTGACGTAAACATTTTTTTAATCAAAGTTATCTAAGACATTGTTATCTTTATCATATAAATCAAATACACATATTCCAACTTCAAGAAATGGATATTTGAAGGCAAATAATGTAGTTTATTTGACATATGTGCATCTTATTTATATATGGGGGATTCATAATCATATTTTCACTAATCTTTAGAGGAAATAAATATTAAGAAACTATACATTATGGTGTATGACTTCCTTTCTAATGAATGTCTAAGATTAAGTGCAAGATACAATCCAGTAGAACTATCTAAAGCTTTAAGTGATAACAAAGGATGAATTAGACCTTACCAGATAAAGTTTACTTTCTAATAAGTTGAAATTATCTTCCTTTATGCTCTTGGGATTATACCTTAATCACTATTAATTGTATCTGGAATACAAACACCAATAAATTACATATATGTTGTAACGATCTAAATTTACTTCCGACACTGATGTTAGCTTCTAGTAGACTAATATTTATTTCACAGGATTACTTTGGTTTAAGGCTATATAATGAAATAAATTAAATAAAAAATGATGTTAATTAATACCTAAAAGAATTATTCGAAATTAAAAAGGCGTGTAATTTAATTAAATTAATTTATGGAATTATTAGGGTAATATAATTCATTTTAATGGTGTAATTGAGATTGAGGAACCCAAATGTCATAAAAAAATTCAGGTTTCCTAGGGTTGACGTGGAAGGAGGATAAAACAGAAACTTTAGGGAACAATTACAAAATTTTGGCTATAACCTACAAGATATTGGAACGATTGTTATGCATATCTGTTTCTTCCTAGCCATTACACATAGATTAATGAAGCCAACACAAGCCCAGTCATTAATCTAGCATTGGGAGGCTGCATCGCTCGTCAAAGGTAAAGAAGAAAAAAAACGTTAGCGATTTGGGGTGGGGAAAGGAGGAACGAACTGAGGAAAGATGGGGGGAAAAGGAAAGGCTACAATTTTTGGCTCTTGGAGGTGTATTATACCTAAAAAAATTAGTCCAATTGTAACATTCAAGTTTTGGTAAGTTTCTCTTTAAGTCCCTAATGCAATTTTTTTCAAATTGGTCCCTTGGTTAGTACGCGGGGTGTACTCATTGGGTACACTTAGCGTACTAGCCACAAATATGGTCGGGGGACTTAACCACATACGTTGGGTGTACGTGGAGTACGCATGACGTACATGAGTTTGAGACGAACCCTAGTTTTTAGGGTTTGTACCCTATTTAAGGACCTTAAGTCCCCCAAGCCCTTTACCTCTTCAGCCTCCATTTCCCTTGTTGTGCTACTCTCGAACCCTAAGCCATCTTGAGTGCATTTGTGAGCTTCCTTGAGTGTTTTTGGTGTTATTTAGAGTCTTTGAAAAAGAAGGAAGCTTGGGAAGAAGCAAGGACGTGGGAAGAGCTTGTAGATCCAGAAGTTTGGCACTATTCCTGACCCATTGAAGGTATAAAGCTTAAACCTTGACCATTAAATGCTTAGATCTAGGATTAGGGTAGAAAATGGTATCTTTTGGTCCCATAGTTTGGATTCTTGGAGTTGAGCAACTTCAAACCATATGAGCTGTCCTTTTGAGCTTTTCAAGATGTTTTGACTCATAAAAATCAGATCTTGATGGTTAAGCCTCAACCATCGTAGTTGGTGGATCCATCTACAAAAATAAACATAGTTTTATTTAGTATTTAATTCCTTAAAAATAATACCCTTTGGTTTCCAAAAACAATATTTATTTAAAGTATAGGATTCAAGTTACAAATTAAATAAATGGTTAGGTATCCTTTATCTCATTTACTCAATTTTGTCAAGGTAAATAGCTTTTATTAATTGTACCACTTGTAATTCCTAGATGTATGAGACCCTTAACAATCCATTTCTTAATTTGACATGTTTGGTCTCATCTATGCCTTGGAACACTCTTGCTTAGGTGACCTTTATCACAAGAGGTTTCCAATCAAGTCATCCAAGTGAAGAAACTCGTACAATTGGCCTATAACTTGGTCATAGAAATCGCAAAATACTTTTTCCACCAAAAGATAACACAAATGGTTAGGTATCCTTTATCCCATAAGCATTATACAAATGACCTGCACATATTTCTAAAGTTGGATGGCATAGACTTGACTTTTGAAAGGGTTTCGGATGTTGCATTATTCTATTTAAAACATATGATATCATGATAATTACATGCATCCAATTGATCATGGTATCAATTTTCAAAAAATCACATTTTGAGGTTCAAATTAAAACCCAGTTTTATGTATTGGTCGGTTATTTTAACGATATAATCCAAATATTAAGTTTGAGTTTGAGCCTTGTAGAACCTTTTAATATTGTTTCATAAAACTTCATTTCATTAAAAAAAATATTTTGAGTTTGTATAAGTTTCAAAATCACAATTTTTAGACTTATACTTTACTATTTCAAAATTTGCCGTAATTAACGTTTTTAATAAAACCGGTTTTTATTTTAAAGCATTAACTTGTTACATCTTATGTTCAACTTTTAAATTTTGAAAACCAAACACCATGTGATGTTTATTTTGACCAAAAATAGTTTTAGTTTGTGAAAAACTAAATTATCAACCATACAAAATATTTACTTGAAAGATAAACAACACAAGCATGCATTTGACATAAACAAGACTTAAACTAGTTAACACTTTTGTGAGCCAACTCAAAAGTGTTATGTCCTTCCTAAGGGACAAAAGGGACCATATAATACAAGTTGTTCTTCATGTGATCTTCAAGCTCCTACTTGCAATACCAACCAATATGTTGCAATTTTATAAGATCTTTATAAAAATTATGAACCTTTATAAAAACCTTATAAAACCATCGCCTCCACTTGAAGTCTTCAAAAATGGCCTCCATCTTCATCTTGTTACATTTTTCATAAAATAAATCCAGTCTAAAACTAATCTATTACATAAAAATAACAAGAGTAAAAACTAGCTACTTTTATTACATAATTTTATGAAGAAAAGAATATTACAAAGCATTTTCAAATAAATCACACAAACAACAGCACAAATGGTCCACGACTTGTTTATGCACTCTAAAATACATATAAACATAAAGCAACCTTTGTTTTTCTAGACAACTTTAAGTGACAAAAAATGAATGTAAGTTTTTGTCACAAAAAATATCAATTAAAAAAGTTGTCAAAGAAAATATGTATGAACTTGTTTTAAAAAAAAACATGTTGTCCATATTCTCCAAAAACTAAGATTTCCATAAATCAAAAAATCTAACCAAACTTGCAAGGTGGTTCTTGATACCAATTATTGGGTTTTAGTTCAAAATTAGTTTCTAAAAAACTCATAATATTTGCAACCGAAGTCTTAAAGTTTTTGAACTTAATAACAAATTACAACCCACCAAGGATCTTCTTACAAGTAATGGAAATAAAACACCAACCATAGAAGAGTAAAATAATAAACAACCTTTGTTGTCTTTGGATCCTCAAGGGGAGGCTAGGAAGTTGATGAAGAATGTGGAACCTTTGAGACACCAAGAATGAACCAACTTGAAGAGATGCTAGTCACAACTCTTAAGCTTTAAGCCAAAACCAAAATTTTACTTAAAGGGAGCAAGTAATTTCTTCTAACAATTTGGAAGAACAATGAATGAGGGAGGGAGGAGAAGCTACGATTTTTCTATCAAAAAATGAAGGTATGAAATCCTTCATAAAACTAAATCATTACGCAAGAGTTCTTAACACTTTAAGCACTCCATACCCTAAAGCCTACATGGCTCCCATGCCTTTTAAGCCATGCTTACTTTCCTTTATTATATTCAAAAGACCATGTCTTTTTTCCTAGAAACTAGCTCACCCTTCTTTTGTATAAATAGAAAAGAAAAGTTTATAAAATTCTTATAACTCTTTATAAGATATAAACTTTAACTTTTAGCAAAAAGACAAAAGAGTCTTTCTAGTCAAAAATAATGTACATGACTTATTAATTCATAACATATGAAATAATTTGTTACTTGTTATTGTAAAATAATTATTTCCATGAAATAAATATTTTTCCAATTCATTATAAGAGTTTATGAGCATTTATTAAAATCAATTTCTAATAAATAATCAATTATAGCAATTTCACCATGTCCATTATAGCAAAACAATTCCCGAGTTTTTGTACCTTGCAACATAGAGACAATGGTTCCTATGAGAATTATTGTGAACATGCAATACCAGGAATGTAACGCCCGTAGATCCGGGCTAGTCAATTTAGAGATAATAGGGTCGAAAACGACTTTTTGACAAAAACATTATTTAGAATAAATAATCTTAACCAAGTTGTAGAATATGTCTCAAGGTTTCCGTACATATAAAGAACGCCGAAATCCGAGTTATAACGAAGAAGTTATGACCCGTCGAAGTTTTACGGCAAAACCGGCACGGCACCGGGAGACGTAAATAGTGAATTTACGATAGAGCGACTTCTAGCCTTATCAATCTAAATGAAAGTCGTAGAAAACTTTAAACCGAGAGCGTCCATAAAAAGAACGCCCAAATCTGACTTCGTATAAGGAAGCTATGATTTTTCGAAGTTTCGGCTTAGCAGTGTACAGCCCGAAACTCGAATTTTAGTTCGAGCGGTTTTCGGCTTACGTAAACTAAATGAGAGTTGAATATCTCATTAATAGGAACTCAACGATAAAAACACAGACAAAAACGGAGTCCGTATGAAGGAGTTACAAATTCTTCGCGGTCATTTAACAGTCTAATCTCCTCCTACTGTTAAATTTAATATGGATTGAGAATTAGCCAATGGAGTCTAAATGAAAGTTGTAGATCTTGATTTTACCTACGCTTGAAAAAAAGAACGTCGAAAACGGAGCTCGTATGCAAGAGTTATGATTTTTCTAAGTCGGGAGGCTGATACGCAAGTTTGGGTGACGTGGCACCACCAGAAAGAGGACACGTGGCACCACCAGAAGGCTGCCACATGCACCAACTCGGCGAGTTTGTGTCAAGACTCGGCGAGTCCATCAGATATTTTCACTATAAATAGAGGTGCCGGGTCTTGCCATTTCTTCACACCTCCCAAACTCTCTTTCTCTCTCTAGTTTCTCTCTCTAGCCTCCCAAACCCCCCCTAAAGCCTAGGTAAACCCCCTAGCACCCGAAGGAAGCCCCAAGTCTCCCGAAGCCCCGCGAAAAGAGCCTTTCGGCTCGGGAACGCTGCTCCGACGAAGCCCGGTTTTGAGAAAAACCCGCTGTAAGTAAGCTACGCCTACCCTATCTTTAGTATAACTTATGTTTCGATATAGTAATGTTATTAGGACCTTATAATAAGTACTTGGGCTATTATTATGGGTTATATAAGTATCGTTTAACGCTTATATAATAGTAATAATAGCTAGTCTATTGATTAGTCTTGGTGAATATTAGACTAAACTCTAGTGGTAATGATACTAGGTTTTGTCCGAGGAAAATTGTTTTGAGATAATGAAGTGCTTTCCGAGTACCGAGTCACCACCTAATTAGGTGAGTGCATATTTACTTTCATCTTACACATAGATATGAAGTATTTTATATAAATTACGTGCTATGTGTGTATACTGTCTGAATACTTGCTGTCTATGCTGGATGAAACGTTTTATACATGTTTTAAATGATATAAACTGTATATATATGTATTTTATATCTACAAAATGTGTTGGGTAAAACATGGGTAGATTAGAGGTGAGATAAATGACGAGCGATGAAAGATGAGATAAATGATGAGCGATGAAAGATGAGATGAATGATGAGTGATGATATATGAGTGATAAAATATGGTGCGAAGCGATGACCTAAGCAATGAGCCAAAGCGATGAGCCAAACGATGACCCAAGCGATGGCCCCGACATCTAGCAAAGTATGGATGACAACCACGGACTATTCTAGACAGTCTAGTGGAACACTAGCACGCTCGCAACCTATAGGTGTTGTGAACGATGTGTTCACCCGGTGTACTCTAAAAACCCATTGACAGGTATTACGAGTGGACTCTTAAAAACGATGTTGTCAATAAACGAGATAAACCCTGGCGACTATGCAGACTTAGTGCCGATTCCTGAGGATACTCCTTAGGAATGAATGAACGAGGAATAACTGAATCTTAGGGTAGATCCTTAAGAGTAAAGAAGATAATGGGGGATGGGTAATTGGGTTGATTGTTTGATGTTTAACATCATAATTATATTATTATGGGTTGAAAACCCTATGTACTCACCAGGTTTCCCAACCTGACCCACTCAAGCTTATTAGTATCACAGGTGTCGATATGAAGCTACTTTACACTGAGGGATTTAAAAGAGATGTAGATTACTAGTGTAAATGAATGTAAGTTCTGTTTATGCTTATGTTTCTGTATTGACAATGACATCCCAATGTTTTGAAAATGAATAAAAATACATTTCTTCGGAAATGCTTTGATAACGTATTTATCATGTTTTACTGGGAACAAATTCCGCAACACTTTTATTAAAAGAGATACTCTGATTTTTATAAAGCATAAACAAAATCGGTCTTTTCTGGCCATGAAAATGGGGATGTCACAGTTGGTATCAGAGCCTTAGTTTAAGCGAACTAGGAATATGGATTTATTTCTAGACTTAAACTTAGAATGCTAAGAAATGATTGTGAGGAGTGTGTCTAATAAAATTTAGGTAATACACCTGAATAGACACAAGCACTAGCTTATTTAGGGAAAATACCTAACATGCTTTTATGTGCTAAATGATTTATGATATGCATTATATGATCGGATCTATGGTCAGTTGCCGACCGGATCTGGAAACTTTATGTGTTCAGGTTTCTAAACGTTTAATTACGGTATTAGAACTGACATATAACTTTTCGTAGTAATAGGGAGATTTACACGTCGATCGTAAATAAAATCTTTCCTATCTTAATTCTCGTCATTACACACCGAACGTCTGAATTGGTGTATAGATCGAAATGGCTAGAACCCAAAGTGGAGTCGGGAACGCGAACAGAAATAGGAATCAACCTCCAGTGATTGAGCAAATACCTGTTGTGGTAGCCACTCCTGAGCCCATCACGATGGCCGGAGTACAGGCGATGATCCAAATGATGTTGGATCGTCAAATGGAGGAAACCAGACGTTTGCTTCAACAGAATCTAGAGGAAGCTACAATTTCGATCGTACAACCTGAACTGGTCCCCAAACAATCGGAGGAAGGAAACTACACCCGCCCTGTAAGTCAAGCTGAGACTCAAGGAGAACGAAGAAATGGCTCGAGAGGGGAAACAACAAGGATGGGCTAATGTATAAGAACTTCTTGAGTGCAAAACCACCGAGTCTTTCCGGAAGCACGAAGCCGGTTAAGATTATGGACTGGATCTCCGAAATGGAGATGGTATTTGAGAGCTGTGACTGTAACGACGGGCAGAAAACCGTCTTTGCAGTCAGACAATTAAAGTCTGGAGTACTACGCTGGTGGAAGCTACTAGCTAACACAATGCCCAAGGGAGAAGCAAGGAAGATGTCTTGGGAAGATTTCCTGGTGCAACTGAAAATGCAGTACTGCTCTGAGCAGGATCTTCTGGAGATCAACAATGAGTTCCAAAATCTGAAGAAAGGAAGGATGAGTGTCACTGAGTATGCTGCAAGTTTTACGGAGAAGATGAAGCTTGTTCCTTACCTAGTTCCAACGGAGCTCTCCAAGGTCAGCAAGTTTGCCCATGGATTACCAGCGGACTATGGTTCAATGGTCAAGCAAGCAACCACCTTGAAAGCCGCCATCTGGGCTGCTAAGAATGTGGAGACCCAGATAAGAGAGAAGGGTCTGGAGAGAGCTGAAGTTGGCGAGAAAAGAAAGCATGAAGGATCTTCAAGGTCCAACAAGGAGAGAAAATTCCTGAAGTCTGGATGAGGGGGAAGTGAAGCAAAATGGTGTGATAAATGCAAGAAGAAACACTTAGGAAAATGTGGCGAAGAGGTGATATGTTTCAAGTTTGGAAAGTCTGGCCATTACGCCAACGAGTGCACATTCAACAAGAAGGTATGTTTCGGATGTAACAAAGAAGGGCATATTTCTAGAGACTGCCCAAAGAAAAACGAAGCAACAAGGCCAAATGTACCGCCAAAACCAAGGGCATTTCACATGATCCTCGACGAAGCAGATAACAATGCGAGGAATCAAGGATGATGACTTCACATCCGAAGATCGAGTTATGTAGTAGCCATAGTATCGTATGATGTAGCCTGTTAGAGGCATTGTCTAGGGTGAACTTGAACACCTATGTAATCGGTTCAAGGAATAATATAAAACCTTCGTTTTGCTATCTGATGTGTTAAGTTGTTATGTGATTTTCTTGAATGGTGACTTGGAAAATTGCGAGACAATACTTGGGACGAGTATGAGTAGGTGTGAAAGGTAGTAGATGCATATACTACCGGAAGCACAGGACTCACGCTTGGATCAGGGAAAGTCACAAGGTTACCAAGAAGCTAGTAATTGATTTCATTATTATTCAAGTATGTCGTTACCATTGTTTCGGTAATGATTAAGAAGATGATTGTTAGTCCGACCCTAGTGGTCATATCGAATTGAGTCCGACTAAGACGAGTATGTTACGTGGTTCAAAGAACCAAGTCCGATGTAGCATCCGACTTAAGCTAGAAGATTGAAGTGAAAGATAGTCGAAGCGATCAATAGAAGTATCGCAACCGTTGTTAAGATTAGAAGGTTGTACCTAGAAGTGCTACATGATAGAATGTGATTATATCACATTAGGACATGAAGGAAGGTATATTCTGTTCTGGAATTTGACTCTAAAAGACCTGAGTCTAAGCGTTGCATCATACGATGAGAGGTCATTAGAACACGACACATCAGTCCATTGTAGTAATAAAGGAACTTATCTTCAGAAGAAGAAGGAGTCTCCAGAGAGATTGTGACTCGAATGTCATAATTTGGAGTCTAACGAGCAGGTACAAAGATCGAGTACCACTTGCAGTCAAGGAGTCCAAGAGTTATATACTCGTTCGAAGCAAACATCAAAGTTACGGTTATTACATAGGATGAAGAGATAACGTATGGAGTCATCATGTGAGCCCTGTTTCGTTGATGATTCCGGGACGTAATCATCCTAAGGGGGAGATAATTGTAACGCCCGTAGATCCGGGCTAGTCAATTTAGAGATAATAGGGTCGAAAACGAATTTTCGACAAAAAGATTATTTAGAATAAATAATCTTAACCAAGTTGTAGAATATGTCTCAAGGTTTCCGTACATATAAAGAACGTCGAAATCCGAGTTATAACGAAGAAGTTATGACCCGTCGAAGTTTTACGGCAAAACCGGCACGGCACCGGGAGACGTAAATAGTGAATTTACGATAGAGCGACTTCTAGCCTTATCAATCTAAATGAAAGTCGTAGAAAACTTTAAACCAAGAGCGTCCATAAAAAGAACGCCCAAATCTGACTTCGTATAAGGAAGCTATGATTTTTCGAAGTTTCGGCTTAGCAGTGTACAGCCCGAAACTCGAATTTTAGTTCGAGCGGTTTTCGGCTTACGTGAACTAAATGAGAGTTGAATATCTCATTAATAGGAACTCAACGATAAAAACACAGACAAAAACGGAGTCCGTATGAAGGAGTTACAAATTCTTCGCGGTCATTTAACAGTCTAATCTCCTCCTACTGTTAAATTTAATATGGATTGAGAATTAGCCAATGGAGTCTAAATGAAAGTTGTAGATCTTGATTTTACCTACGCTTGGAAAAAAAGAACGTCGAAAACGGAGCTCGTATGCAAGAGTTATGATTTTTCTAAGTCGGGAGGCTGATACGCGAGTTTGGGTGACGTGGCACCACCAGAAAGAGGACACGTGGCACCACCAGAAGGCTGCCACATGCACCAACTCGGCGAGTTTGTGTCAAGACTCGGCGAGTCCATCAGATATTTTCACTATAAATAGAGGTGCCGGGTCTTGCCATTTCTTCACACCTCCCAAACTCACTTTCTCTCTCTAGCCTCCCAAACCCCCCCTAAAGCCTAGGTAAACCCCCTAGCACCCGAAGGAAGCCCCAAGTCTCCCGAAGCCCCGCGAAAAGAGCCTTTCGGCTCGGGAACGCTGCTCCGATGAAGCCCGGTTTTGAGAAAAACCCGCTGTAAGTAAGCTACGCCTACCCTATCTTTAGTATAACTTATGTTTCGATATAGTAATGTTATTAGGACCTTATAATAAGTACTTGGGCTATTATTATGGGTTATATAAGTATCGTTTAACGCTTATATAATAGTAATAATAACTAGTCTATTGATTAGTCTTGGTGAATATTAGACTAAACTCTAGTGGTAATGATACTAGGTTTTGTCCGAGAAAATTGTTTTGAGATAACGAAGTGCTTTCCGAGTACCGAGTCACCACCTAATTAGGTGAGTGCATAGTTATTTTCATCTTACACATAGATATGAAGTATTTTATATAAATTACGTGCTATGTGTGTATACTGTCTGAATACTTGCTGTCTATGCTGGATGAAACGTTTTATACATGTTTTAAATGATATAAACTGTATATATATGTATTTTATATCTACAAAATGTGTTGGGTAAAACATGGGTAGATTAGAGGTGAGATAAATGACGAGCGATGAAAGATGAGATAAATGATGAGCGATGAAAGATGAGATGAATGATGAGTGATGATATATGAGTGATAAAATATGGTGCGAAGCGATGACCTAAGCAATGAGCCAAAGCGATGGCCTAAGCGATGAGCCAAAGCGATGAGCCAAACGATGACCCAAGCGATGGCCCCGACATCTAGCAAAGTATGGATGACAACCACGGACTATTCTAGACAGTCTAGTGGAACACTAGCAGGCTCGCAACCTATAGGTGTTGTGAACGATGTGTTCACCCGGTGTACTCTAAAAACGCATTGACAGGTATTACGAGTGGACTCTTAAAAACGATGTTGTCAATAAACGAGATAAACCCTGGCGACTATGCAGACTTAGTGCCGATTCCTTAGGATACTCCTTAGGAATGAATGAACGAGGAATAACTGAATCTTAGGGTAGATCCTTAAGAGTAAAGAAGATAATGGGGGATGGGTAATTGGGTTGATTGTTTGATGTTTAACATAATAATTATATTATTGTGGGTTGAAAACCCTATGTACTCACCAGGTTTCCCAACCTGACCCACTCAAGCTTATTTGTATCACAGGTGTCGATATGAAGCTACTTTACACTGAGGGATTTAAAAGAGATGTAGATCACTAGTGTTAATGAATGTATGTTCTGTTTATGTTTATGTTTCTGTATTGCCAATGACATCCCAATGTTTTGAAAATGAATAAAAATACATTTCTTCGGAAATGCTTTGATAACGTATTTATCATGTTTTACTGGGAACAAATTCCGCAACACTTTTATTAAAAGAGATACTCTGATTTTTATAAAGCATAAACAAAATCGGTCTTTTCTGGCCGTGAAAATGGGGATGTCACAAGGAATACAAGGACACTCCAACTAGCTTTGACATGTAATCAAGACGCATCTAGACTTCTAGAATGACAACACTCTTTGAATTTCTCATGGAAGGACATATTCCTTATTACACGACGCTTGTCTAAATCTATGAATATACTCATCAATCTTACACACCTTATTTGGATACTTTGTATGTTTAAATACTTTTAGAACATTTCATACATCCTTTTAAGGTTTATTATTAAGGAAATTAGTTTGAACATCCACTTTACCATATCTTATAATCAAAGAAGGCAAAAATGGTAAAAAAAAAAAAATAACCAAACAGACGTTTCTCTACTACTGGTGAGAATGTTTCCTCATAATCAATTTCTTGAGTCTGAGGTAAAAATTTCCACCAACCTAGATTTTAATGTGTGTACATTCCTATCCATGCTAGTCTTCTGATTAAACATCTAACTACAATCAACTGTCATAAGACTAGGCGTTGGATCAAACAATCCCATACTTGGTTATCCTTCATGGACTGAATTTCGCAATCCTTAGACTCTTCTAATGGAAGCCACGGGGCCTACCATTGTTTCCTGTTAGCTATTAGGATTATCCAAATTTATTAATGTTTTATCACTAATCAACGTATTTCCTTTCACGGTTAGATGAAACTCATAAAACTTGGGAGGTGCTCTAACTCTACTATATGTTTCAAAGAGGCAAGGAAATGTCATTTGACTCAACTGGTTTATCAACCTCACGTTGAGAGCTAATACCAACTATAGGTCCATTGTTGGTCATATCTTGAATTTCTTCAAGATCAATATGAATCCCACTAACTTCTTGATATCTATATGTTCTTTCTCTCATGGAACACTCTTTTTGAGATACAAGCATCACATATATCAAAAGTGTTTAGTGGATATTCGACAATGTAATTCTTCTCAGATACCTCATAACACTAGATTTAATTGTGATGGAACTTTCCAACTCCCCATTTCATGAGGTGTTTTTTCAAAGCTACTTAGTTGGATAAAAGTCCAAAATATGATTTACTATTTCAAATGTATATTCCCCAAAGTTTGTGAATGGTAGCGAAGCATGACCCATCATAGATTGAATCATATAACATTCGATTATGCTTTTAGTAATATCATTACATTATGGTGTTATTGGAGAATCCAATTATAGAAACCATTCCACAATCTCTACGATGATTGTAGAACTCGATACTAAGTCATTCTCATTTCCTTTCATATTGGAGATCCTTTATCTTCAAGCCCAATTTATTCCCTAATTTCTTATGATACTCTTTTGTAACTTTTCAAAGTATTATAATTATTCTTAATCAAATCAATATAATCACATCTATTGAAACTATCAACATATATGACGTAGTAGTATTTAACGTCCCTTATGGTAGATCTAAAGGGTCCACACACATTAGCATGTACAAGATCCAACAATCCTTCACTTCATTTATATATCTATGTGAATGGAGACTTATTCGTCTTTCAACATTCAAGACTTGCATACATCACCCAACTCAAGGTCGAAAGATTCCAAGTCCTTTCCAATTGGAGCTTGGTGATGCTATTCTTGCTTATTTGGTCATGTCGATTTTTCCACATGAGTAATCATATATAAACTATTAGAGGAATCAGTTCTCAAGTCATCATTTCTATTATTAGAAATACAAACTACAATTTCATGAATTCCAATTACAAGAAGATGTTTTAAACATAAAACTATCATGTTTATAAACTAGAATATCACCTTTCCATTATCAAATGAAAATTTAACTCACGTTTATAAAATGCATAAAAATGAAACTAGGTTGTAGACATCTCTTAAGAGTAATAGAAAATGACCAAATCTATCCTAAATCCATTGCTAAGTACAAGCTTGAAATCCCCAATTATCAAGGCATGTGACAGTTGTCCATTCCAATGATTAGGTTTTAGCTCTTGATGCTTGTCTTCCTTCTTTCCTTTAGATCCTATAATGTCATCCAAATGTGATTGTACATCATGCATTAAGGAACCAAGAATTTGATGTATTTGTATTTGGAATATTTTAAGTACTTGAATTAGAGTCAAACATTTGACTTTATATCTCAAAATACTTAGGGGAACTTCGTTTCCTTTGATCCGTGTCTTTGAATTAATAGCATCTTGCCTCTTTTAAATCATGGAACAGAGAACACAATAATTCCATTCCTTAATAATGAGAAGTTTTGGCCGAAACTGTTCCTTTCCATTTCGGATTTGAAGGTTTCTTTTTCTTTCCATTAACATTCAGAATGGAAATAACTAGAATTGGATAAGAAATATAATTCCTTTCGACTTTCCTTAGTTTGGAGAAGGTTTAAGAATCTCATCAATTCTTTTCTCCATACTATTCATATGATAAATCAAGTCGAAGTTATCATAAGAACTAATGATGAGTCCAAGAACAAGATCTACTGGAAGACTCTTTTCAAGGGTAACATTGAGACTCTTGTCAAGGGTAGCATGTAGATTTCACTGATTACATACATAACTCCTTTCTTCAAATTAAATTCAATTAGGACCTTTTTTTTTATTTTCATATCAATCTTTTCTTTCCTTTTGGTGAAACATTTCACTAAATTGAAAATTCATTTCATATGTTCACATGTTCACAAAAATCCTTTTGGAGTATCGAGGACACAGACATAACGATGTAAGAGACCATTATGAGAAATCTAGATGATTATGGGAATAAGAACTTAAAGGAAGTTGACATGTAACATGCATTACTTATGTAATTTATATTTTTTACCATGGGTATGAATTTTATTTTGAAAATTCGTACTGTGACTCTTTAAGTGAAAATGCATGTGTTGTCTAGTATGTTGGGAGTACTCAATGTATGTTGGGCATACTCAATGTACATTGGGCATACGTGGTTGATGGATAAACCCTAATATTTAGGGTTTGGACCCTATTTAAGCATCATTATCTTATTGATACCCCTTCATTCATCAGCCTCCATCCCTATTTTCGTCCCAAGCAAAACCTAATTCCCTGTGTGTGCATTATGAGGTTGAAAGTGTGTTTTATGGTGTTTTTGAAGGAAGGAGAAGGAAAGGAAACCATCTTCGAAGCTTAAGGAACTTTGGATCCAGAAGTATCTTACCCTCAAGCTTCATTTGGAGGTATAAAACTTGGACCTTGATGTATTTTTTGCTTAGATCTTGTTAGTCAAGAAGTTGTATGCATTTTGGGTTCCACAGTTTGGTCTAATGGAGTATGAACTACTCCTGGGCGTACCTCTATGCAGACCAGGATTTAAGCCCATAATATTTCAAAGGCACCCTCTATTATGGGAGTAGAGGGGACTACGCAGCCTAAAAGAGATCCTTGACTTTTTGACTTTGAGTTTGACCATGATTTTCACCAAATTTGACCTAGGGGTATTTTGGGTATTTTGAGATGTAGTTTGAGTCTAGGTCATTGTTTGTTGTATAGGTGACATGTAGAGCCAACGGACGTAGCTGTGAGCTATTCAGCTATCTTTTCAGTCTGTGAGGTGAGTTTTCCTCATTGTACTTGTGGGTCGAAGGAAGCAATGCCGGTCCATTAGGTCAAATATTTTGGTATATAGGATGTTGTTATGTTGTAGTGATATATTAAATTTGTATCCTGGTATATATTCGATTTTGTTATACTGTAGTGATCAGCTAGATCTGTATCCTGGTATATAGGATGTTGCTATGTGGTAGTGATCTGTAGATATGCCTGTTTGCCTATTGACTGGTTAGATGTTTGGTTGTTGCATATGTCGACATAGTGTGGTTTTGGTTTGAGGCTTTACTGCTATGTACGTGAGCCAACATACCAGGGTATTCCAGTCCGATGACTGATTGGACCTGTTGCCTATTAGTATTCTTGTCTGATGACTGATTGGGCTGAGGCATTCCAATCTGATGACTGATTTGGTCCGGGGTAATCCAGCCCGATGGCTGATTGGGCTGACGCATTCCAGTCCAATGACTGATTGGACCCAACATGCAATGATTGTATATGTTCTATTTGAGTGGTACTTTAGGGAAACTCACTAAGCTTTGGCTTATAGTTTAAGTTTATTTTTTCAGGTACTTCAGATGATCCAGGAAAAGCACATGCGTGATTGCAGACATCCTTCAATGATATGTTTTGGAGATTTTGTTACACTATGATTCTGAGATATTTCTATTTGATACGTGGTTTTAACTTGGGTGTTGTTTGCAAATAATGATTTTCCTTAATTAAAAATTAAAATTTTTATCGTGATTTTTAGGATATTACAAGTTGGTATCAGAGCCCTAGTTTGAGAGAATTGGATGATCATTCGTATGAATCTAGACTCAAACTATGGATCTGTAAGAGTTTTCAAAGTAGTTTTCAAACTATTTTCAAAAGTTACCAAGGAGGGATGAGATGTGTACGATCAACCGGAGCAAGAAAGTATACCCCAAGATACCCACACTTTATATGTTATGATGTTTATGATAGAAGTGCATGCTAGTGATAGGTTAGGGATTTTCAAGAATTACATGATGTATGATACTGGATAGCCTTGGAAGACTTTAGATATGTTAGATGAAGTTGACCATAATTACTGTAGTTGCTTAGTATGTGCATCATAGTTGTACATAAGTAAGATTCTATAGCCTGAGAATGTTTGGTTTAGCCTTATTGCCTGTTCCTTGTTTGACTGTGGGCTTCGGTTTGAATCAAGTATTCGACTGTCTACATGATCCAACGTTATGTATGATTAGCATGCACAAGCGGCTACAGGGTTGGTGAAAGTTTCATGAGTGAGTATGTGAGTAGTCGGCCAGATGAGGATTGATTAGCCATTCTCGAGAGAGTGAGTATAGGATGAATGCAAATCCTAGTTGTGGGTTTCCTTTTCGGGTAGTTTGTGATGATCCATTGAAACAAATACGGGTAGGTGTCGAAGTTAGTATGGGCCCGTACTACTGAAAGCACAAGACCCGTACACGTAACGAGGAAGTCACAAACCCTGAGGGATTAGCCTCTCTGTGATGATTTTAATAGTATGAATTGTGGCATTTTCTGATATATATATATATATATATATATATATATATATATATATATATATATATATACACGTTCATTTTCAGTATAGTGTTCACAAGAAGATCTGGTTCTAGATCTGGAGTTGGTGGCCAGGATAGGCCAGGATTGACTGATGATCGTATACGAGAGTTGATTGCTACTGAGGCGGCTACTGCTTTCCGGAGTTCTATCCCGGGGCTGTTTTCTTCTATTAAGAATGCCATGATTGAGCTATTTGATGATCGATATGCCGCTCTCACTTAGACTGCTACTGTTGTATCCACTACAATCATCGCTGCTACGGGAGGCCGAGGAGGAGGTTCATTCCAGTACTGGGGCTTCGAGAACACGAAGCCCCCTGAGTTCGACGGTGCAAGGACCAGATCATTGCTATGAGGTGGATATCAGATGTAGAGGGCTGTTTCTTCACTTGTTCCTGTCCAGAGGACTGGAAGGTCGGGTGCGCCAAAACTCCCTTCGACTGGGCGCGAAGGACTGGTGGAACCTGGTGACCAGTTCCTATACTCGTGAGCAGAGGGTTGTTGTTACATGGGAGCAGTTCTCAGAGATGTTTCACACAAGGTATGTTCCCTTGGTGGAGAGGGAGAGATTGGATCAGGAATACCTGGATCTGAGACAGACTACAGAGACGGTGACGGAGATCACCAAGACGTTCACTGAGAGGGCTTTTTTGTCTTGATTTCGTTGCTACGGAGCAGGCTCAGATGACGCGATACTTGAGCATGATCAAGACCGATATTCGATAGTTTGTACCCATACAGCGTTACAATACCCTCCCCGAGCTTCAGGATTCCGCAAGGAGACGAGAGATTGAGATAGAGATCTATACGAAGGAGCAACGTCAGACTTCGATTTATCCCAGCCTGCAGCAAAGCGGTTCAAGACCGCTGATTCACAATCTGGGGGACAGAGGGGCCGCACTTATGGTAAGTGTGGCAATGCTCATGAGGGTGATTTTCGATCTTCTTCTGGGTGCCAAAAATGTGGTAGGGAGGGCCACATTGCTAGGGATTGTTGTATGCAGGCCCTGTGAGTGAGCGCCAGGGTTTGTTACTACTGTGATCAGGTTGGCCATGTGAAGGCGAACTGTATGTTTCTTGCTGCGAGACCGACGAAGGCCTTAGAACCGTCTACTTTGAGGTTCATGGATGGACGTCATGGCAAGGGGAGCCGTCGAGGGCTCGAGGTCATGCTTTCTAGCTCACAGCGGAGGAGGCCAGGGTGGCGCCAAACGTCGTTACTGGTATGATTTCATTATTCTATAAAGTTATTTTATTGTATGCTTATGATTATGATTCTGCTAGGTACCTTCTTAATGAATTCCCGGCCTACTCTTGTGCTTTTTTACTTGGATGCGAGTCGGTCTTTTGTGTCTCAGTCCTTCAATAAGAGATTTGATATGTCTCTTGGAGAGTTGGAGTGCCCGTTCCAAGTTTCCATAACCAACGAGCATGAGGTTTCTGCATCGAGCATCTATCGGGGTTGTGTTATGGAGATTTTTGGGGTGCCTTTCCCAATTGATCTGATCCCTATCCCCATGGAGGATGTAGGTGTGATAGTAGGAATGGACTGGTTGAGTAGGTTTGGTGCGATGATTGACTGTGATGGTTAGCGGGTGGTAGTTCGAACCCCAAGTGGGGGAGAACTGGTTATTTATGGAGAGGGTACCAAGGTTGGATCAGCCTTTTATTCTGCCGCCAAGGCTTGACAATATCTGCAACATAGGTATATGTGTTGGATAAGGTGTTTAAGTCCGTAACTATATTTGGTGTGAACTTGACCCGACCCAACATGGTCCATTTGGGTTGCACTTCACCTAACAATTTGTATGGATATACTTTTAAGAATAAGATGTTTATGATCTATTAACATATTATAAGTTATAATATATTAATATGAAATCATATTATTTAATTAGTGTTGATCAAGAATTGATTTTGGAATTATAATGATCAAAAGAGGCTAATTAAATATGGACTCTTACATATATATGGATTGGGCTAAGATTTATTTAGGATGGGCTAAGAGTATATGGAAGTCCATGGATAGTCCATGGAGCTTTTAACCCATGGATCCTAGGTAAATGAAGAGTCATGGGTATTAGGGTGTAACCCTAATCCTCCATACAATATAAAGAGGTCCTTGGTTCCAGAATTGGCACTAGTGTGTGTGAGAAACAAGAGTGGGCCGATTTTAGTGAGCATCATATTCTCTCAAGTATTTCGAAGTTGTTTTGGGTGATTTGTGACACCACTTGAGGCATCCACACTATTGGTGCTAGGCTCTAAAACTCCAAGCAATCAACCACAAAAGAAAGGTATGTTATTCTACTTAAAAGTTTTATATTACAAGTACCCCATAACATGCTAGTTAGGTTGTAAACCTTGGAAATCAAATTTGCATGTATTTTAGAGAAAAAACATAGATCCAAGGTTTCTAGGGTTGCATGTACACCATAGGAGTGTTAGAATACTCAAAACCCAACAGTGGTATCAGAGCCTAGGCTTGTTTTCTTGATACTTGATGCAAACTTGTTGAAAAAGCTCAAAAATCTGTTATCTGCTGCATGAACTTGCCGATTCCATGGGGGGACTCGACGAGTCCATGTGATAATTCATCCTACTCGTCGACTAGGTTCTTGCACTGGACGAGTAGGAGCCCCTGAATGCAGATTTTCGAGTTTTGCTGCGGGAAATGGACTAGAAACATTACCCTAAACTGTTTTGGTGTTTTAAAACTTGTTTTAGATGGTGTAACGCTTATGCTAATCCATTTACAATGGCTAATATCAAAATTCCATGTCTTATATGTGTTAATATGATTCTTGAAATTTTGATATGAATGTTCATGTTCTTATGAGGTATTGGTAGATCATAGGAATTATTTGCTGAATTGTTTAATGATTAATTCTTGATCAATTATATGTTTAATGGAATCCATAATTTGTCCTCAAGTTATGGATTACCAAAAGTCACTCTTTTAAAGTCCATATTAAAAACACATAGGTTACATAAAATGAAAAGTCTCTCATTTTAATAAACCATTAACTTATAAGTTATGAAGTTGAAAAGTCTTGAATAGTTTCAAAACTTGCCCTCAAGTTTGGAATTTGTAAATTCTCACATATTAATACTTTAAATTCTAAATTGAACCTTAGAATTTTAAAAGTTTAAGATTCAACCCTGATACTTCTATAATATTAAAAGTTTAATTATTATATATATGTATAAGAATAAGTCGGTCTTACCGTTAGTAGGCCTCATTCACGAAGCCAGTCTATAAGGGGGGGTATAAGGTTACTGCCTATAAATGGCGGTTTAATGGGTGTCCACTCTCACCCACCGCTTCCTTGACTGGTGGAGGGTCGTTAGCCGAATGGGTAGGATAGGACCTTAATCCTCATTAAAAGTATAATGAAATTATAAAGTAACTACACCTTTATTATTTCTCAATCTTAGTTACTTTAGGAAAATGTGAAATAGGTGCTAACCCATGAAATTACACTTTGTACCTTACCAAGTCGTTAGTGGAGCATGTGTGGTTAACCGGCACACTAACAAGGACTAGTAAGAGTGGCAATGGGTGACTTAAGTTTTATCATAGATCGGTGGAGCGCGTGTGGTTAACCGGCACATCGATTGGGTGATAAAATTGAGGGTACCAAGTCGATTTACATGGTTATTCACACCTTGTTTGTGATCCTCGGCATCCCAGTCACAAACTTGAGAGGGCACAATCGAGATTTAAACATGCCATTGAAAGTTCAATGTATCTCAAAAGATCTAGGAGTTTCAAATCCAATTAAAACTTAATAACTTATTTTGTTTATAATGGTGGAAATTGGTAAATTGTCATTTACATACCTTCAAGTATTTTATAGCTTGGATTACGGCATCCCTCTTCCAAGTTATGAAATAATTTGTAGGATCCTAGCCTTAATATTTCATTTGGGTGACTTATTAAGGACTCTTTTTCTAATCAAAACTTGTCTTTCTATTCTTTCAGATGTCTTCCAACACTGCTGCTGGCTCAAACCCTACAGGCTCTTTTTCCCTCATGAACTTGTGTGGGAAAGTCACTTTTGATGGTTCTAATTTCAATGAATGGATTAGGAACATCAGAATGATTACCCGCTATGAGGACAAGGAATATGTACTTGACAAGGAGCTTAAGGTTATCAATGAGTCCACTGCTACTCCTGAGGATATTGCAGAGTATGTTGCACATGAGAGGGATGCTACTAAAGTGTCCTGCATTATGTTGGCTACTATGACTCCCGACCTCCAGAAATCCTATGAAGATTTCTACCCCTATGAGATGCACCTGGATCTGATGGAAAGGTACCATTAGAGCGCGCGTCAAGAGAGGTATGAAATCATCTCCTCCATGATAACAGCCAGGATGAAGGATGGTGAACCCATCACCGGTCATTTGCAAAAAATGCAAAGGTTCGTGGACCGGTTCCTGAAGCTTAATGTGGACTTCCCTGAGGACATGGCGATTGATATCATTCTCCATTCCTTACCTCCAAGTTATGATCAGTTTCGTATGACTTATCATATGAACAAGGAGGAAGTCACACTTAGCAAACTTCAAGGACTTTTAAGGACCGCTAAAAGTGGACTTAAAAGGTAAATCAGTTGTTACTTCTACTCTTACTCCTACAACAGCCCCTGTTCTGGCAATTGGAGAGGGAAAGGGGAAGAAGAGGAAGACCCCTTCGAAGGGTACCAAGGGAAAGTCTCTTGATGGTTCCTCTTCAAGTGGGACCAAGAAAGGTCCCATTCCACGTTGTTTAAACCCAAAGGAAGCACAATGCTTCTACTGCCACGAAAAGGGGCACTGGAAGCGAAGCTGCCCTAAGTACTTGCAGGATGTAAAGGATGGGAAAGTTAAACCCACCCATGCAGGTATTTATACCATATTGTCTAATAACTCATTGCATACTAACTCTTGGGTGCTTGATATAGGTTGTGGTATTCACATTTGTACTGATTTGCAGGGCCTAAGAAGTAGTGAAGAAGTGGAGCATGGGAAGATAAACTTAATCATGTGCAATAGGAAAGCATCACCTATGACCAAGATTGGAGTTTATTCTTTATTGCTTAATAATGGGTTAACTTTAGATTTGAAGAAATGTTGTTACTCGTCAGAAATGGCGAGAAATACTATTTCCCTTCATAGTTTGTACAAGCAAGGATTCACATTTTCATTTGATAATAAAATTGGTGCTATTGATGCTTTTTATAATGATGTGTTTTCTTTTAAAGCATTACCTTGTGATGGTGTATATGAAACTGTGTCGATTGTAGACAACTTAGGAAATAATGTATTTCATATTGATTCTTCTCGTACTTTGGATAAAGCATCCTTGTGGCATTGTCGTCTTGTACATGTCAACGAGAAGCGCATAGGCCAACTCCAAAAGGCTGGAGTTTTGGAATCATTTGACCTAAAATCAGATGATGGTTGCGAGTCTTGTTTACTTGGAAAAATGACAAAGTCACCCTTCACTGGTTCTTGTGAGAGTAGTGAAGGTTTGTTGGACTTCATACACACAGATGTGTGTGGACCCTTCAAAACTGCCACTAGGGATGCTAATCGCTACTATGTGACTTTTACTGATGATTACAGTAGATATGGATATATCTAATTAATCAAGCATAAGTCAGAAACCTTTGAAAAGTTCAAAGAGTTCAAGCAGGAAGTGGAGAATCAACTGGGTAGGAACATCAATATGCTCCGATCCGATCAGGGAGGAGAGTATCTTAGTATTGAGTTCCTTGACTATCTTAAGGAATGTGAGATTGTCTCACAATTGACACCTCCTAGGACACCACAACTGAATGGTGTGGCTGAGAGGCGAAATCGAAGCTTGTTGGACATGGTTCGTTCCATGATGAGTTGAGCTTCATTACCAATCTCATTCTGGGGGTATGCCTTAGAGACTGCCGCCCATATCCTTAATCTAGTCCCTACCAAAAAGGTTGCCAAAACACCTCACGTGATGTGGACCGGGAAAGTTCCTAATTTAGACCACATCAAGATCTGGGGTTGCGAGGCTTTCGTTAGGTGCGAGTCTCACGACAAGCTCGAACCTCGAAATGAGAGGTGTATTTTCATCGGCTACCCACAGAAATCCTTTGGTTACCTCTTCTACAGACCCAGTAAGAATCTGGTCTTTGTGGCAAGGAGAGGAGTCTTTTATGAGAGAGAATTTATAAGCCAAGGAGACAGTGGGAGGCAAATTGACCTGGAAGAGCTTCAAGATTCAAGCGGTGAAGGAACAACAAACATTAGCGACCAACCTGAGGAGGAAACTCCTGTTGAGCCGATAGATGAGTCCGTACCTCCGAGGCTTTCCACTAGAATTAGGAACACACCTAACTTTTATCATGCTTATCACATCACCACTGAAGGTGATACATTTATCAGTGGCAGTACACTGATAGATTTGGATGAACCTAATAATTACAGGGAAGCCATGGCAGGTCCCGAGTCTGCTAAATGGAAGGAGGCTATGGACAGCGAGATTCAGTCCATGTAGGATAATCAAGTTTGGAACTTAGTTGACAATGTACCAGGTCGTAAGACAGTTGGGTGCAAACGGATCTTGAAGAATAAGACCGACATGGATGGGAAGGTGCACACTTACAAAGCGCGACTGGTGGCGAAGGGCTTTACTCAAACTCTGGGAGTTGACTATGATGATACATTCTCACTAGTAGCGAAGATCAAGTCTATTAGGGTTCTGCTAGCCATAGCTGCATTTCATGATTATGAAATATGAAAAATGGATGTCAAAACCACTTTCCTTAATGGAAAGTTGGCTGAGGATGTTTACATGAATCAGCCAGAGGGATTTGTCTATGCAAAGTACCCTAATAGAGTGTGTAAGCTTGAGAAATCCATTTATGGATTGAAACAAGCATCTTGCAAATGGAATCTTTGCTTCGATGAGAAAGTCAAAGAGTTTGGTTTTTCGAGGAGAGAGGATGAGTCCTGTGTATATGTTAGGGCTAGTGGGAGTATAGTTAGTTTTTTGGTACTGTATGTGGATGGCATACTACTCATAGGAAATGACATCCCAACCTTGCAGGAGGTTATGTCCTGGCTTGGGAAGTGTTTCGCAATGAAGGACCTTGGAGAAGCTGCCTATATCCTAGGGATAAGGATACTGAGAGACAGGAGTAATAGACTAATTGGAGTTAGTCAGAGTACCTACTTGGATAAAGAGTTGAAGAGGTTCAACATGGAGAATTCCAAGAAAAGGGAGTTACCGATCCAGCACAATGCCAGACTGAGTAAAACTCAGAGTCCGAGTACAGAGGCTAAGAAAGCTGAGATGAGCCGATTACCATGTGCTTCCGCTGTTGGCTCGATCATGTATGCCATGACTTGTACTCGTCCTGATGTGGCCCTTTCTTTGAGCATGGTCATCAGATATTAGGGAAACCCTGGCAAGGCTCACTGGACTGCGGTAAAGAATATTCTCAAGTACCTACGAAGAACTAAGGACTGGGTTCTTACCCTCGGTGGGAGTGATGACATGAGAGTAGTAGGGTATAGTGATGCTAGTTTTCAAACTGATAGGGATAATTTCCGCTCGCAGTCAGGCTGGGTCTTTACCCTAAATGGAGGAGCAATTACTTGGAAAAGTTCCAAGTAGGAGACAGTAGCTGATTCTACTTATGAACCAGAGTACATAGCAACAAGTGAAGCGGCAAAGGAGGCGATATGGCTGAAGAACTTCATTGGAGACCTTGGAGTTGTACCAGCTATACAGGAGCCTATGGAGATTTTCTGTGACAGCAATAGTGCGGTTGCCTTAGCCAAGGAACCAAGAGATCATGGTAGATCCAGACACATTGACAGAAAATATCACTTCATAAGGCACAAGATAGAAGAAGTACTCCTCATTGCAAAGAGGGTATCGTCAGAAGAGAACCCTGCAGATCCCCTCACCAAGGGACTGACAAGGGTTAGAC
Organism: Lactuca virosa; assembly: GCF_052849685.1. Classification (NCBI taxonomy): domain Eukaryota; kingdom Viridiplantae; phylum Streptophyta; class Magnoliopsida; order Asterales; family Asteraceae; genus Lactuca; species Lactuca virosa. The sequence goes on along the minus strand of NC_136429.1, from coordinate 242,632,386 downwards.
ATTTGCATCATGCAAGGAGCACCGGGCTGAGAGACGATATTAGTTTTAATAATTAGATAAATATTTCTGAAACTTGTAAAATGTAATTGACATTTGATGATTAAATAAAAGTTGTTGTTTATTTATAAAGAAGGTGTTACTATCTTATGTTAATCGTTTACTATTGTTTCAATTTTGCATGTTTTGACTTCCAGAATAATTATTTTATTCGAAACTCTCCACAGTCGGTCATATGTTGGAAGTAGGTATTGAATTAAGACTGTCATGAATTTGGCTTGTATGATTTGTCTAAGGTGAATTAGACATTGCAATGGTTGCTACAACATTAATGAGTGCTCATAAGGTCTGAGTATTGGATTAAATCCACACTCACTTGTATCACTTCATGGAATTTATCTCGAGTGATTGTGAGATGGTAATATCATATATATCTTCAAACCTAGAGATGTGAGTTGTTGACTATGAGTTGGTTTTCCATTGATTGTACGAAAACGCATCAGTAACTTGATGTCATAAAACGTGCTTTTGTGCATAATTCAACTAGTAGTTAGTACAAGCATATGAGTCGAAGTTTATCTGTTCCTTCTAGCAATAGAAGCAATATCTGGGCCCCTCGATGATTTGGTTTTGACTTATGTGTCGGGCCCGGTCAGAACCTAATTGATGTGTTTAATTTAGTTCTATGTCAAACAAATCAGAGATCGACAAACCACTGCTGGACAATTAGTATGACATTGTTCCATGTATTTGTCCGGCTGATATCTTGAGAACAGAGGATTATATGATCACTTATCTAACATGGCACTTCATAGTTCAACAGAGTTTTAAAGAGATACGATTGCTGGTTGGTTCCTGAAGATGTACTTGCAACTATAGTTATCAGACTTATCCAAGTGGGAGACTGTAGGATAAGGTGTCTAAGTCCGTAACTATATTTGGTATGAACTTGACCCACCCGGGCATGGTCCATTTGGGTTGAACTTCACCTAACAATTTGTATGGATATATACTTTTGAGAATAAGATGATGATCTATTAACATATTATAAGTTATAATATATTAATATGAAATCATATTATTTAATTAGTGTTGATCAAGAATTGATTTTGGAATTAATTTAATGATCAAAAGAGGCTAACTAAATATGGACTCTTACATATATATATATATATATATATATATATATATATATATATATATATGGATTGGGCTAAGATTTATTTAGGATGGGCTAAGAGTATATGGAAGTCCATGGATAGTCCATGGAGCTTTTTACCCATTGATCCTAGGTAAATGAAGAGTCATGGGTATTAGGGTGTAACCCTAATCCTCCATACTATATAAAGAGGTCCTTGGTTCTAGAATTGGCACAAGTGTGTGTGAGAAACAAGAGTGGGCCGATTTTAGTGAGCATCATATTCTCTCAAGTATTTCCAAGTTGTTTTGGGTGATTTGTAACACCACTTGAGGCATCCACACTATTGGTGCTAGGCTCCAAAACTCCAAGCAATCAACCACAAAAGAAAGGTATGTTATTCTACTTAAAGTTTTATATTACAAGTACCCCATAACATGCTAGTTAGGTTGTAAACCTTGGAAATCAAATTTGCATGTATTTTAGAGAAAACATAGATCCAAGGTTTCTAGGGTTGCATGTACACTATAGGAGTGTTAGAATGCTCAAAACCCAACAATATGGGTTATCTCTCATATGTGGTTGGCACTCGGGTCAGGAAGGAGGTTTCAGTTTCGGATGTGCCTGTAGTTAGGGAGTTCCCATATGTGTTCCCAGAGGAATTACCTAGTGTGCCTCCTGAGAGGCAGGTTGAGTTCAGTATTGATTTGGTTCCCAGTGCAACTCTGATTGCTAAGGCGTCGTACCAATTAGCACCACCAGAGATGCATGAGTTGTCTTCTCAGCTTCAGGAGCTGTTGGGCAAGCAGTTTATCAAACCGAGCAGTTCTCCTTGGAGAGCACCGATTTTTTTGTGAAGAAGAAGGATGGGTCTCAACGTATGTGTATTGATTATCGGGAACTGAACAAGTTAATAGTGAAGAACCATTATCTACTTCCGCGGATTGATTACCTCTTCGATCAGCTACAGGGTGCATCTTGGTTCTCCAAGATTGATGGGAGGTTAGGGTATCATCTATGAGGGTTAGAGAGGAGGACGTGGAGAAGACATCTTTTCAGACTCGTTATGGTTATTACGAGTTCATGGTGATGCTGTTTGGGCTCACCAATGCACGTACGACATTTATGGATCTGATGAATCGAGTGTGCAGGTCGATTCTTGATAGATCCGTTATTGTGTTCATCGATGATATCCTAGTCTATTTCAAGACCAGGGAGTAGTGTGAGGAGCACCTTCGAGAGCTTATGGGAGTTTTGAGGTAGGATCGACTATACACCAAGTTCTAAAAGTGTGAGTTTTGGTTATGGGTGGTCCAGTTCTTAGGACACCTCGTTAACCAAAACGGGATTCTAGTCGGCCCGGCGAAGAATGAGGTTGTTATGCAGTGGGTGGTTATGTAGCCTCCCTCGGAGATCAGGAGTTTTCTAGGATTAGCAGGGTATTATCAGAGAAAGGGCGTGGATTTACACTAGGGGCCTGAGCAGTAGGCTGCGTTCGAGACTCTGAGACAAAAGTTATGTGAGGCCCCAATGTTGACCCTCCATGAGGTTGTTGAGGATTTTGTTGTATATTATGATGCATCCATCACCGGTCTGGGGGGACTTATTATGCAGTGAGGGAGGGTTATTGCTTATGCTTATCGACAGCTGAAGACGCACAAGGTGTGATATCCTACGCATGATCTGGAGTTGGGGGCGGTGGTGTTTGCCCTCAAGATTTGACAGAATTATATGTATAGGGTTCGGTGTACCATTTACATGGATCACAAGCGTTTAAGATATCTCATGGATCATCCAAATCTGAACATGAGACAGTGTAGGTGGCTTGACGTGGTCAAGGATTATGATTGCAAGATTTTGTACCACCCGGAGAAAGTGACCATGGTCGCTGATACTTTGAGCTGCAATTCGGCTAGTTATTCGGTTGGGAGCTTATGTATGAGGATTTCGATCGATCGCCTGGTATGTTGAGAGGTGCTTGACCTTTTGGATGGTCAAGGCTGATCATCTGAGACCGCATTGCAAGCTTCAGCCTTTGGTGGTTCCCATGTGGAAATGGGAACAAATCACCATGGATTTCATCAGTAAGCTATCTCGGACAACCAAGTGATTTGGGTTATAGTGGATCGTCTGACCAAGAGTGCCCACTTTTTAGCTATTTAGGAGAGCTCCTCGGTCGCGAAATTGGCCAATGTTTATGTGCACGAGATCATCGCTCGATATGGTGTTCCTATTTCTAATGTATTAGATCGAGATGTTCGGTTAACTTCTCAATTTTGGAAGAGGTTCCATGAGGAACTGGGTACGAGGTTGCATTTTAGCACTACTTATCATCCGCAGACTGACGACCAGAGCGAAAGGACCATTCAAACACTTGAGGATATGTTGAGAGCTTGTGTCATAGATTTTGGTGGGATTTGGGACTCCTACCTTCCCCTAGCTGAGTTCTTAAAACAACAGTTATCATTCCAACATCAGTGCGCCACCATTTGAGCTTCTTTATGGGAGGAAGTATTTGTTGGGTTTTGAGCATTCTAACACTCCTAAGGTGTACATGCAACCCTAAATACCTTGGATCTATGTTTTCTCTATTATACATGCAAACTTGAACTTTCCAAAGTATTACCCTAACTAGCATACAAAACATTGATACTTGGGTAATAAAACAAGGTAGAAGGCATACCTTTTGTTGTGGTTGGAAGCGTTGGACCTTTAAGAACTTAGTGCCCCAAGAGTTGCACCTCAAATGGAATCACATAACACCACCAACAATTGGAATAACTTGAGAGAAGAATACTTGCTTCACAAATTCGGCTAGCCCTCACTTCTTATCACCTAAAAGGTCTACACTAGTGCCAATTTCATGCGTCTTGGGGTTTCTTATATAGTGTGGCAAACTAGGGTTACACCATGTAACTCATGACTTTCCACATTCCTCATGATCCATGGGTCACCACATGGGTTTAGCCCAACATGAAGAACTATGGATCATAAGCCCACTTTATAAGAATGAATGATTTATCAAATCAATCCCCATTTAATTAATTAGTCTCTTTTGATCACAAAATTAATTCCAAACTAATTCTTGATCAATACTAATTAAATAATATGATTTCATATTAATATATTAGAACCTATAATATATTAATAAATCATAAATATCCTCTTCTCACAAAAGTCTAAGAAAATTGTTCCGATGCCATGCAACCCAAATGGACCATGCTACTCCCGGGTCAAGTACATACCAATAATAGTTATGGGCTTAGACACCTAATCCAACAGTCTCCCACTTGGATAAGTCTAATCACTATCATTGCAAGCATGACTCCAACCCGACTAGCAATCGTAGCTCTTAAAAGCCGTTATCGAACTCTGACCTAGTCAATGACGCGTCCATTAGATAAAGGATCATATATTCCTCCATTCTACATATGATATGTACTGAGACATGGCTTATAATCATTCTCTCTGTCCATTTGTTGTTTCCCGATTTCCGATTTATGAAAACTGACTAATTGAACAAATCAAATCAGTCCAGGCCTGATGTCATCGCTAAATCATCGAGGGGCCCACATATATCGCTTTTATCCACATGGGGTAAAAGGAACGAATAAACTTCGACCCAAATGCTCGCTTGTACTTACTCATCAAATTACACACAACAATATGTTTTATAACACCAAGTTACTGGTGCGTTTACATATGTCAATGTGCAACTGACTCGAAACTACAACTCACACATCTCCGTTTCAAGAATATAAGATATTATCATCTCACAATCACTCGTGATAAAATCCATGAAGTGATTCAAATAAGCGTGGGTTGAATCCAATACTCGAATCTTATTCCAGGAGCACTCATGAACACTATAGCAAACTTTGTTCTACACAAACTACAGACCCATTCATGACAGTCTCACCTCAATACCTACTTCTAAAGTATGATCGACTGTGAATGGTTTGAATAAACTAGTTATTCGGGAAGTCAAAACATGCAAAGCGAAACACAAGAATAATACTAATCCTATATAGCCCAAAAACTTTTGAGTCATATTGATTACTCATTATTCATTGTATAATGTTTCGAATAATCAACTTAACACTTGAATTAAAACAATAGTCATGCCATGCTCCAAGCATGAACACTATGTTTGTCTAAACAATAGTTATGCCGTGCACCAAGCATGCACACTATGTTTGTATATGGTCCTTACTTTGTGAAATAGATCAATTGAAAAACATTTCAATGATGCTCATTTCAAAATTCCAAATCCTTATTGCAAGTGTAAGAATTCCAAGTTCTTGTCACTGCTAGAAAGTGTTAGATTCTAAACTATCATGCAAAGATTCTTTTGTAATGTCTAGGTGCCAAAAGTCATAGAGACTTGACCAAAGATATTACAAAATATTCCTTTGGAGATTGTTACAAGACAATTCCATGGAAATGAAGTCTCAAATTCAAAGTACATTCCTTTGAACATCCTTCTTGCATAAAAGTTTCTAACTTTTCCATCTATTCTTCAACTCCCAATATGGAAACATTCCATATTTGCCATACGACAACTCATTATTAATAGACTTTTGTCTATTCATAATAATGTCAATATGGTCCTTCCATTACTATACTTCCAACCGTCCTTAAGCAACCAATCCTTGGCGAACCTTAGATTGTCCTTAACGGTTGTTTAACCACTTTAGTTATATCCGGTTCTATTCCTTTTTCCCTCTTAATGCCCTAGGCATTTGGAAAATTAGAACACGATAATATTATAGCATATGCAATCGATCCTATACCCGAAGCATATGGGATACGATTCATAATGTCTAACATAAAGACATGATGCTTAATCAGTCTTTTGCTATATTATTTCTATTTGCCATGTTCTCATAATTTTGATTATGAAGAGGGATGCCGTAATCATAACCAAATTTTGAGAACGCAATTAACATTTCCATATATAGAATTTCCTTATGTTGAACCATTCCAACATATGTATGTGATTAAAATCTCAATCTAAGCTTTTAGAATTGAAATGAAGTATAATCTCCTCTCCCTTAATTATAGCAAAACAACTTTTCAAACTCTGCAACTTGCAAATTGAAACATTTGTTTTCTATAATTAACATTGCTAACTTGCAACACTTACCATAATAATTATGCTCCCACTAGCATAAAAATGATAATTAGCATAACACTTATGCTCCTACTAGCTTTGACATGTATTCAGAAATTAGTTGGACTTCTAGAAATCAATACTTATTGACTTTCATTACCAAAGTTCAGATTTCTGATACGAGATGCTTCGATAAGACTTTATCTCGGCTTCTCAAACTCATACACCTTTCCTTAGACAGCTCACATGTGTGTCTAAACAGTTTTAAGAACTTACAACAATAAGTCTAAAATATTTAGACTCTCGTCATTCCTCACAATTCGAATTATGAAAAGGGATGCCATAATCATAATCAAATTTGAGAATGAAAATATCACAAATGTTATATCCTTAAAATCTACTTAATGAAGGCGTTTCCTCACCATCATTTTCATGAATCGGAGAGAAACCTTATGACACTTAGATTTTATGGTGTATGTGTTCCTATCCATGTGAATTTGTCATGACTATAATCACAATACATGGTTAGTGACAAATCCAAACTCATATGGACTGAACTTGTTCCATCTTAATTTCTTGCCACTTGGCAGCAGAAGGACCTACCATTACTTCAAGGTTGTTATGCAACAAATTGAGAACTCTCAGAACTCACATGCATAGTCAACTTTAATTGAATGGGCACAGAAACAATAGTATGTCAACACGATAGGTCACAAACCTCAAGTCGTGTGCTAGTGTTTAACAATAGGTTTATTCTTGATTAGTTCTTGAAATATCCAAGATCTTTAAGACTCCCTTTGACCTCTTGACATATATGATTCACTTTGTCAAGGAACATTACTTGGCAAACCAATATTCAAGAGTTAGTGCGGATTCTAATCAAGACAAACACTTCACACAATTGGCCTTAGTTGGTCTTTGTTTTATCCAAAACATCACAACCTACCAATTTCAAATGTACAAGAGTAGAAAACATTTTACTCTACATTTGATAAGTGTTTTAAACCTTTCTTAAGATCATGTCACTAAAGGTTACAATCTTGGAGTATGACTCTAAGACTTGTTTTGGGAATGAAGTATGAATCATCTTCTTGATTTAAACTATCTCAACAATTCACGATTCCTCTTCTTAGCCATACAAATGCACTAAGATGTGTTTAGAGGATCAATTGTGATATGGCTTTTCCATAAAGATTAAGATGATCATAAAACACGATACTAAAGTACTCTCCCATCTTTTCAGATTGGAGAAACTTTTATCTTTCTGCCTAATTTGATTCTTCTCATTCGTTCTGCCATACATTGAACCTTTTCCAATGTTTCAGAATTATACTTAAACTTGTGAGCATAACCATGTTTACTAAACTTTAGTAAATCACGACGAATAGTCTTATTGATCTTTGTGGTGGATCTTGACCAGCACACACCCAGTGTACCCGATCCCCTAGTCCTTCACTTGATTCACATACACATGTGAACAAGGAATTAGTCTTAATTTACCAAAGATGAAAATTCTCATTCATCATACAATACAACTTGCATGATTCCAAGTTTCTATCCAATTGAAACTTGGGTGATGAGAATCTTTCCTTATTTGGAAAATACTCGACACTACCACAAACGAAAGAATCAAATTCATATTGCTAACATAGAAACATACAAACATCAATTTTCACAAATGTCATTGCAAGGAGATATAATAAAACAAACACAAAATTTTATTTATTTATAAAATGCGGAAAAACTTTTCCTTACAATGCAATTACAAATGAAAACTATGTTATTACATATTTCCTAGCAATCTATCATAACTCCTAAGCAGCAGCTCAAAAATCCGATCTTCGAACCATGCGATTGAAATCCATTTTCGCGATCAGATTCAGCATACTCTTCCTTTAATCTTCCTTCCCTTTGCATGATTTTGAAGCAGAGTCAAATCTTTCGATTCTACCATTTCTCAGATCTTTCAGGTAGTCAGGGCAGCTTCACAACCAATGCCCCTTCTTTTGGCAATAGAAACATATAAGCTCTTTGGGAATGGTACACGGGACAATCTCAGACTTAGCCTTTCCCTTTCCCTTGGAAAGAGAAATCTTTTCTGGACATCCAATGTTTCCATTGTCAAATTCCATGGAAGTTTAGGGAGTAGATCTTCCAATCAAATTTGCTTTTCAAGTGCGCCAAATCATTGCTGATTCAGCAGCAACAAGCAAATAGGTAAGATCAATAAGGGTCATGTCGTGGTCTGTCACATAGTAGTCCTTAATGAACTCAGCATATGACTCGGTAAGTGATTGAAGAACCCAGTCAACCGCCAACTTCCTCCAGACAACGACACCAATACTCTCAGCCTGTCAATATGTGACTTCATCTCCAAGACATGAGTACTCACAAGCCTTCCATCTTGATGTTTCATTGCAAGTATGGCTTGAGTGACCTTGAAATTTTCAAGTCTTTGAACTTGTGTGTTAGGGAGATTTATTAGAGGAGGTGGAGAAAGCGAAGTTCCACTAAAGCACATAGAAATGGATTAATCTTTCACCTTGATTGCCTTGTGGAAAATCATCTTTATAAAGAAAGTTTTTCAAAAGATTCGGGAAGACCATAGTTGTCTGAACTTAGACATTTATGATGGAGAAATTCAAGTTAGTTTATTTAAGTCCTTAATATAACACCCAAATGAAATATTAAGGCTAGGACCCAACACAATATTTTACAATTTGGAATAGGGATGCTGTAATCCAAATCGCAAAATATTTTACGGTAGGTAAATGACGATTTACCAATTTCCATCACGAAAAACGAAAAAAAAAAGAATTTTAGGTTTTAAGTGAATTGAAATTCCTATAAATATATATATATATATATATATATATGTATATAATAACAAAGTCAGTCTTACCATTAGTAGGCCTCATTCACGAAGCCAGTCTATAAGGGGGGGTATAAGGTTACTGCCTATAAAATGGCAGTTTAATGGGTGTCCACTCTCACCCACCGCTTCCTTGACTGGTGGAGAGTCGTTAGCCGAACGGGTAGGATAGGAATCTAATTCTCCCTTCATTAAAAGTATAATGATAAATATATAGTAACTAAACACTTATAAATTCTCAAATCTTAGTTACTTACGAAAATGTGAATATGGTGCTAACCCATGAAACTGCACTGTACATAATATTTTACAATTTGGAAGAGGGATGCTGTAATCCAAATCGCAAAATATTTTAAGGTAGGTAAATGACGATTTACCAATTTCCATCACGAAAAACGAAAAAAAAAAGAATTTTAGGTTTTAAGTGAATTGAAATTCCTAGATCCCTTGAGATTCATTGAAACTTTCAATGGCATGTATAAATCTCGATTGTGCCCTTCACGTTTGTGACTGGGATGCCGAGGATCACAAACAAGGTGTGAATAACCATGCAAATTAGCTTGGTACACCCCAATGTTACAACCACCTAATCAGTTTGCCGGTTAACCACACACGCTCCATTGATCTATGATTAACATCAAGTTACCCTTTTCCATGCACTGTCAGTCCAGATTAGTGTGCCAGTTAACTAGGTACGCTCCACTAACGACTTAACAAGGTGTACAGTGCAATTTCATGGGTTAGCACCATATTCACATTTTCGTAAGTAACTAATATTTGGGAATTTATAAGTGTTTAGTTACTTTATATTTATCATTATACTTTTAATGAAGGGAGAATTAGATTCCTATCCTACCCGTTCGGCTAACGACTCTCCACCAGTCAAGGAAGCGGTGGGTGAGAGTGGACACCCATTAAACTGCCATTTTATAGGCAGTAACCTTATACTCCCCTTATAGACCGGCTTCGTGAATGAGGCCTACTAATGGTAAGACTGACTTTGTTATTTTATATATATATATACACATAGATATATATTAAACCTATAATATTATAATAGTATAAGGGTAGAATTTTAAACTTTAAAATTGTAGGGTTTGGAATTAAATGTTTCAAAAGTTAGACTTTTACATTTACAAATTCCAAAACTTGAGGGCAAGTTTTGAACTATTCAAAAACTTTTGGAATCCATAACTCATGAGTTTAATGTAGGTTTTATGAAAAGACTCTTGACATTCCATAACTTGAGGACAAGTTATGGAGTTCATAAAACCATTTATGGGAAAAAGACTCTTCAAGTTCATAACCTATGATTTTAATGATATTTTTAAAAGAAAACCTTTCATTTTCCATAACTTGAGGACAAGTTATGGAATTCATCAAAATCCATTTAGATCAAAAATTCTTAACAAGAAAAACAACCAATTTGTCTATGAACTAAATTAAACTCGTAAGAACAAGAGAATTCATATCAAACAAATTTCATGTAATTAGCCTAAACATACTAATACAAAAACAGGTGTATAAGTCCAAAAACAGCTTAGGGTAATGATCCTAGTCCAATTCCAGCTTAAAAACTCGAAAATCTGCACTCAGGGCTCCAACTCGTCGAGTGCAAGAACAAACTCGGCGAGTTGGTCAGTTTTGTGCTTGGACTCGGTGAGTCCCCCAGTGGACTCGGCGAGTCCACTATCCAGAACAACAAAAAATCGATTTTTAAAGCATTTTCAAGCAAGTAGCATCAAGTATAATTGAAAACAACCCTAGTCTCTGATACCACTGTTGGGTTTTTAGCATTCTAACACTCCTAAGGTGTACATGCAACCCTATATACCTTGGATCTATGTTTTCTCCATTATACATGCAACCTTGAACCTTCCAAGGTATTACCCTAACTAGCATACAAAACATTGATACTTGGGTAATAAAACAAGTTAGAATACATACCTTTTGTTGTAGTTGGAAGCCTTGGACCTTTAAGAACTTAGTGCCTCAAGTGTTGCACCTCAAATGGAATCACACAACACCACCAACAATTAGAATAACTTGAGAGAAGAATATTTGCTTCACAAATTCGGCTAGCCCTCACTTCTTATCACTTAAAAGGTCTACACTAGTGCCAATTTCATGAGCCTTGGGGTTTCTTATATAGTGTGGCAAACTAGGGTTACACCATGTAACTCATGACTTTCCACATTCCTCATGATCCATGGGTTTTAACCTCCATGGAGTATCCATGGGTCACCATATGGGTTTAGCCCAATATGAAGAACTATGGATCATAAGCCCACCTTATAAAAATGAATGATTTACCAAATCAATCCCCATTTATTTAATTAGTCTCTTTTGATCATAAAATTAATTCCAAACTAATTCTTGATCAATACTAATTAAATAATATGATTTCGTATTAATATATTAGAACTTATAATATATTAATAAAATCATAAATATCCTCTTCTCACAAAAGTCTATCCAAATTGTTCTGATGACATGTAACCCAAATGGACCATGCTACTCTCGGGTCAAGTACATACCAATAATAATTATGGGCTTAGACACATAATGCAACAGTGTCGTACCCCGGTATGTTGGGGATAGGTCGATCACAAGGTCATGGGAAAGACCAAAGTGGTTCTTTAGACGATAGAGTTTATTTAGAAGATCAGGAAGAGGTTGCAGACAAATCAGAGTTGGCAAAAGAGTTTTGCTGATAGACGTCGATCTGAGTTGGAGTTCCAGGTTGGCGATATGGTTTTACTAAAGTTATCACCCTAGAAGGGTGTAATACGCTTCAGGAAGAGGAAAAAGTTGGGGCCCCGATATATTGGGCCATTTTGAGTATTAGCCAGGGTAGCAAAGGTAATTTATCAGTTGGATTTGCCTGAGGAGCTCAGTCAGATTCACATCACCTTCCATGTTTCTCAGCTTCGGAAGTGTGTGGCTGACAATTTAGCGGTTGTTACTTTGGATGATATTCATGTTGATGATCGTCTGAACTATGTCGAGACACCAGTCACAATTTTAGATAGGAAGAAGAAGGCCTTGCGCAACAAGGTGGTATCTTTGGTCAAGGTCCATTGGCAGCATCGGAAGGATTTCGAATGGATTTGGGAACCTGAGGCAGAAATGTGAGAGCATTACCCTAGGTTGTTTGCAGCACCAGACTTCGAGGACAAAGTCTGATTCAAGTGGGGGAGAATTCTAACATTCATTATTCATGTAATTTATATTTTTGACCCTTGGTATGAATTTTATTTGCACTTTTGGTCATGTGGCTCTTTAAGTGAAAACGCGTGGGATGTCTAGTACGCGGGGCGTACTCAATGTACGCACGTCATACGTGGCTGATGGCCAAACCTTAATTTTTAGGGTTTGGACCCTATTTAAGCATCATTATATCATTGTGACCCTTTCATTCATTAGCCTCTAACCCCATTTCCGTCCCAAGCAAACCCTAATTCCCTTATGTGTGCATTTTGAGCTTGAAAGTGTGCTTTGTGGTGTTCTTGAAGGAAGGAGAAGGAAAGGAAACAATCTTTGAAGCTTAAGGAATTTGGATCAAGAAGTATCTTTCCTCCAAGATTCATTTGGAGGTATAAATCTTGGACCTTGATGTATTATTTTCTTAGATCTTTGTAGTCTAGAAGTTGTACGCTTTTTTGGTCCCATAGTTAGGTCTAATGGAGTATGAGCTACTCTAGGTCCTTGAAATGTAGTTTCTGGTAGTTTTGAGCTTCTAGATTCATAAAAATGAGAGCTTGGACACTCTCATTGATCCATGGAAGAGTTTGGGAGTTTTGGGTGACTTTTGGACCAAGGGTTTGAGTTTTCACCCTCTTAAATGCATGCAAATGGATAAAGTCATAGACTTTATCCATTAAGACGTTCCTTGATATTTGGACCTGAAGTTTGGTGCCTTGAATGAATGAAATAAGAGCTTAATGAAAAAAATTATGGTTCAGCTCATACCTAGAGGTACGCTACGACTACCAAGATTTAAGCCCGTGGAATTTTGAAGGCACCCTCTACACTGGGCGTACGCAGCCCAAAAGAGATCCTTGACTTTTTGACTTTGAGTTTGACCAAGTTTTACCTAGGGGTATTTTGGGTATTTTGAGCGGTATTTTGAGACTAGGTCATTGTTTGTTGTATATGTGACCACTAGAACCAGTAGTCAGAGCTGTGAGTTGTTCGACTATCTTTTCAGACTGTGAGGTGAGTTTTCCTCACTATACTTATGGGTCGAAGGAACCAATATCGGACCATTAGGTCATGTATCCTGGTATATAGGATGTTGTTATGCTGTAGTGATCTATTGGATTTCTATCCTGGTATATTGGATGTTGTTATGATCTAGTGATCTGTTAGATCTGTATCCTAGTATATAGGACGTTGTTATGCGGTAGTGATCTGTAGATCTGTCTGCTGACTGGTTATATGTTTGTTTGTTGCATATGTCAACATATTGTGGTTTTGGGTTAAGGCTTTACTATTATGTGTGTGAGCCAACAGACCAGGCTATTCCAGTCCGATGACTGATTGGACCTGTTTCATATTGGCATCCCAGTCCAATGAATGAATGGGCCGAGGCATTTCAGTCTGATGATTGATTGGGCCGGGGGTAATCCAGCCAGATGGTTGTGGACTCGAGGGTATTCCAGTCCGATGAATGATTGGACCTAGCATGAAATGATTGTATATGTTTTGTTGTGTGTGGTACTTTGAAGAAACTCACTAAGCTTTGGCTTACGGTTTAAGTTTATTTTTTCCGGTACTTCAGATGATCGGGGAAAAACAAAGGCATGAACGTGCACATCCTTCGGTGATATGTTTTGGAGATTTTGTTACACTATGATTCTAGGATATTTGTATTTGGTACTTGGTTTTGACTTGGGTTTTGTTTGAAAAGAATGTTTTTTCTTAATTAAAAATGAAAAATTATATCGTGATTTTTGGGATGTTACATGACACATTATTGATTTGAAGGGTATGCTCATCAAGGACGTCATTCTAATTGAGGAAGATTCCATAGAAAATGAGCAATTCTCGATAGAGAAGTTATAATACGAAAGTGTGTGAGGAGGTGGTCGAGGATTTCCATTTAATCTAAGAGATAAAGTTTAAAGAAGTCGTTTCAATCCTTATTTATTAACCCATTTTTAAATAAAGACTAGGATCCATATTTTCGATTCGAACTTTGAAGAGGGATGTCGTAATCAAATTACGAATCTATTTTAGGTAGATAAGGCTTTTACCAATTTCAATCTTATGAAATTCCTAAATATTTTGAGATTCATTAAATCTTATCAATGACATGTTTAATCTCATATTATGCTCTCACTTTTGTGACTGAGATGTCGAAGATCACAAACGAGATGTGAATAACCATGCAAACCCGCGTGACACTCTCGATATCATTTATGATCTCTCATCGACGTGCCGCTTAACCACACAAGCTCCACCAACAATCATAAACTCAATTTTGTATCACCATTTCAACTTTGTAGTCCCATATTAGTGTCCTGGTTAACCATGCACACTCCACTAATGAATTGCAAAGAAATGATGTGTAATTTCATGGATTAGCATACAATTTCACATTTTTCTAAAGTAACTAGAGTGAGATTTTATAGAAGGTTCTAGTACTTTATAAATTATACATTTAATTTTATTATGTCCTATCAAACACGTTCGGCTAATGACCCACCACCACACAAAGAAGCGGTGGGTGAAAACAACACTCATTCAACGATTATTTTATAGGTCGTTTCCTTATACCTTTCTTATAGTGTGACTTCGTGAATAAGGCCCACTATTGATTCAACTGACTCTAGTTATAAATATAGTACTAAAGTTCTTATACATATGTATATGGTGTATATTAAACATTTTAAAAAGCTTCAAGGTTTCAGTTTAATTTTTGAATTAACTATTAACCAATTAATCTTTTAAACCAATTTATGATTTATCTTTATCTTTTAATTAAACAATTAATTAAATTAATTAAATCATTTAACCAACTATGGAATTAATATTTATATTTGATTAACTGATAATTAAATTTATATATTAACATCCATAAAGGATAATTAAAATTTAATTATCTTATAACTAAAAATTAGGATTTTCTATTTATCTACTCAAAATACAGATTTGGGGTTTAATCATATCTTGTGTTTTAAAAATCGGATTTTAACAGTTCAATGACTAGATAATTACTAAAATAAAACGTACTTTCGAATTAGAAGGATAAAAGGCAGAAAACCGAAAAAACAGAAAACCATGGTGCGCCTTTTGTTTTTTGTTTTTTTTTTGTTTTTGATTCAACTCATGCATAATCAATTGTAAGACCTTGCTCTGATACCACTAATGGGTTTTTGTAGGTTACGAAAAACTATGTACTTGCAGAAAAATCTTAAGTATTAAGGGTACATACAACCTATTAGGTTATATGTCTCCACACAATATAAGCAATATACAATGAACTACAAGAACCGTACTATAATCAAAATTATCAGAATTAGGGTTACATACCTTTTGAATTGTTATAGCAAACAATTCCTTGAATCAATCCTTGTAGATTTTTCGAAGTAAAGCATCAAAACTATGATGTCTCTTGTAACATCCCATTTTTCCGGTAGTTTCAAATTCATCCCTCGGATTTGAATTAGGTCATTTTGGCCCTTGATTTAGAAGGAAGTGGCAAAAGGAGGCCCTAGTGGCAAAATGGTAAGTTTGGAAACTTAAGTAGTACGCCGCACGTACATGTGGTATGCTTAGCGTACTAGGGCGCGCCCTAGTACGCTGGGCGTACGCATGTGTACGTTGGGCATACGTGTGCCAGGATAGAACCCTAACTTTTAGGGTTTGTGGAGTATTTAACCACCTTATGGACGATACCCTCCCACCTCTTTTAGCCTCCACACCTCCCCCAGCCGCCTTGAGAGAACCCTAGCCTCCTAGTGATCCTTCTTGAGCTTATAAGTGTGTTTTTGGTGCTTTCAAGAAGGAACTTGTGCATCAAGGAGCCAAGGAGGGGAGATTGGCTTGTAGATCTTGGTTCATCATCTATTTTGGGAGCTCCAGAAGGTAAAAAGCTTGGAACTTTATACTTGTATGAGATAGATCTAGTCATTTTAGGTTTATGGAAGCATTCTTGTCCCAAAAGTCCCAAAATGGTTCATGTTATGATTTGGACGAAATGAGTTGTCCTTTCAGACCTTAGAAGAGGTCCTAAGTGATAAAAATGGTGTCCCAATAGCTAGATTTGTCTCATGCATGAAGTAGGAAGGTCTTAATGGATTAAGACCATGTGTTAAGAACTTTTGGGATGTCCAAAGTGATAAAGTTCGAGACTTTATGGTCCTGTGGCACATTTGATCGATGGATCTGGAGTTTGGGCTTGAGTGCTTAAGCTATTAAGCACTTATTAGGGTTTTGGTGAAACCTCGCGTACGCCCAACGTAAATCCGGTACGCCCAGAGTACTGGGTCAACCACCCCGATGGTGGTCAATATCTGGACGAGTACGCCCCGCGTAGCAAAGGAGTACGCCTCGCGTACGTCCTCTGTTGGGCCTTTGGCAATTGGGCTTCAGGTTTTGGGCTGTTTTTGGACTAGTTGGATTTGGGCCTTTACTGGACCTTATGAATATTATGTTTTGGGCCAAGTTTTGATAATGGATCTTGGAACTTGTCCCAATTAGGGAGTTGGGTCCAATTTGGTAAATTGGGCCAATAATGGGCTTTGCATAAGGACTTTCAAGGTTATAGACTCGGCAATGGGCCTTGGCCCAATAAAGAGAATAGACATGATGGATTGTGTGGATTATTAGTCAAGATTGTTATGTTGTGTAATGACTGGTATTTATTATGTGATAGTTCGGGATTTCCGGTGAGATAGCGATTCGGGAGTTCGATTCTTCAGTTCAGATCGGCATTGCGAGGTGAGTTATCCTCACTGTACTCAAGGGTCTAAGGCACCAAGGCCGACCCTTTGTTTTGTTATTGGGATCATTACTGTTGTGATATGTTAGCTCGGTATCCTGGTAGATAGGATGGTTATATGCTAGTATGATATGTTAGATCGGTATCCTGGTAGATCGGATGTGGTTATGCTGAGTGACCTATAGTTGGTCTGACTGTCTGCATGCTAGTTGTTATGCTAGTTAGGTAGATCTGTAGGACTACCTGTAGTATGATGTGATTATATGTATGCACATTAGTTGTGTTATATATCAACATATTATATGGGATGGGTTGAGGTGAAACTGCTCCGCACGGTAACCAACAAACCCGGGAGCATTCCAGATACGAGCTGAGGGAGACTCGTACTGTGGGCTCGATGGCAATCCAGATGTGAGCTGTGGGCCCGGAAGGCAATCCAGACTCACACTGTAGGCATAGGGGTAATCCACTCTGTAAAGTTGTGGACCCTGTACATGTTGATTATTTGTATATGTGTTACGGTATGTTGGCATTCCAACCCGATGGTTGAGGGCCTGGGTATTCCATCCCGATGGATGATTGGACCCATAGTATGTTGTTTGTTATTGTATGTGTATTGTTGTGTGTATGGGTATTTTGGGGTAACTCACTAAGCTTTTAGCCTTACAGTTTCAGTTTTTTGTTTCAGGTTCAGCGGATGACCGCGGGAAGGCGAAGGCGTGACCGTACACTTCCTCGATTGATGAATATGATTTCTGGGAACTCTGATGTTTAAACTATTTTGAAAAAAAATTATAATAACTGAGTGGTTTTAAATTATTTAAAAAGTTTTTAAATTGGCTCGAATTTTATGGGTGTTACAAGACGGTATCAGAGCCTTGATTTGAGTGAATTGGAGGAACACTTGTGTGAATCCCGTCTCAAACTAAGGAAAATGTTTTCAAAATGATTTTAAATGGTTTTCAAAATAAGAAAGGAGGATGAGAAGTGTACGATCAGCCGGATCCAGTAAGTAGACCCCAAAATACCATGCAGTTATTTGATTATGTGGTATGTTAGAACATCATGTTAGTACTAGGATAGGGATCTTCAGGAATTGCATGATAGAATTTCCTGATTACATGATGCCTGCTAGCCTAGGGTTTTCCTTATATGAGATTGACATCATTACTGTAGTTGCTTGTGTAAGTATCCTGGCTGTACATAATTAAGATCTTACAGCCTGAGAATGTTTGATTTGGCCTTATGTTCTGTTCTTGTTGATTAGGGGCTTAGGGTAGGATCAGATATTCGAAAGTCTATAGGGTCCAGCGTTATGTAAGGCTAGCATACACTAGTGCTGCAGGGTTGGTGGAAGTTTCATGGATGGGTGGGTTGTGTGAGGCCGGGAGGCCACTTACAAGATATTTAGCATTCCTCTAGGATTGAGGATTGAGCGCTCGCTATGATTATGTATATTGTTAGGGCATTGTGATGATACTTGAGACAAATATGGGTAGGTGTGGAAGGTAGTATGGGCCGTACTATTGAAAGCACAGGACCCATACGCGTAGCAAGGAAGTCACAACCCCTAGGGTTGGGTTGGGAATTGGTCTCCTGTCATTATATGGATTATCAGAGATCTTTCTGGTGTCTTACCAGAATTGTGGTTACGAGACGTCTTGAGACCGGATCCAGGTTAAGATCGGAAGCTGGCAACCAGGATAGGCCAGCATTTTCAGAGGACCGTGTCAGTGAGATCATCCGGGAGGAGGTGATCGGGGTTGTCCGGAGACAGTTTCTGGAGATGTTTGGGTCTATTAAGACCTCAATGGTTGAGTATTTCGACGAGCGCTATGCACCCATTGCCGAGACGGTTGTCGCGGCAGCTATAGTAGTTGTAACGACGACAAAACGAGGAGATGGTCGAGCTTTCCAGTACTAGGACATATTCTAATGAGCGGAGGGTTGTAGTTACTTGAGATCAGGGAGATATTTTGTACTCATTATATTCTGCGGGCTGGGCGGGAGTGGCTATCACATGAGTGTATGGATTTGAGGCTTCGGGGGTTTTGCTCGAGGCCGGAATGCGAGTCGCGGGGACTCCGGAAATGAGTGATTATTATGTTCAGCTGGAGTTTTGGCAACTGGAAGTAGAATGGTTAATTGGAGGATCGGACTGTCGTTTTATCGGGAAAGGATTGTGTCTTTTCAGTTTTCGAGCTCGAAGGAGTAAGCAGGCTTGCGACCCCATGATCAGGTTGTATTTCAGCTCAGGGTCAGTTTGTTGCAGGGATTGTCGACATTATTTCAGCGTCGGTAAACGCAGGTGGGTCGAGGTGGCATAAGTATTTTGTGAGGTCTGGTCTGGAGCACCTTTGGAAAAATGGGTATTATGTGGGAGGTCTGCGGATAGGGTCCCATAGAAGGGTTAGTCGGCATTGTCAGAAATCAGTGGTTTTAGCAACCGTTCGTGATTGACGGACGAAAGCACCAAAGGAAATAGCTCGTCGCCGAGGTATTAGTTGGAGCATCTATATTTTGGTCTTCAGGATTTGAGTATGGGATCATTCAAGCGTTAGTGATTGTCAGTTTCATTGGGATTCGTGAAATGTTCATCTGGTTCTTAGAAGTGTGTGGTCAATTGGGATTGGCTAGTAATGGAGCGCTAGTTAGAAGAGTTGGTTGTTATCGGATCGATCGTTGGAAAGTGAGAGAGATTGGGAATTCTCCAATTTTCATGTATTGTGAAGACTTAGTCGATTCTAAGTGGGGGAGAATCGTGTCGGGATACAGAAGCAAGAGCGGTGTTGAAAATGGGTTAAGTTTCGCATCGTGGTCAGGAAGAAAGACAAACCAGGTGGCTGTTTGGTTTGAGGGTTTTGTGAGTTGGGGAGTTTGGTAAAACTCCCTAACATGTGTATCACGTCTTCTTGGTGCTTGATAGTAGAAGTTGGGAAACCAGGTTGGAGTTCTAGTCATGAATTGAGTTCAGTTCGATTAATTGGTCGAGGGTGTGCTCGACTCTGAGGGTTTTGGATTGATAGATTGAGGGTTTTGTTAGCTTCCAGGGCTCGACAGTAGTTTCAGCATGGGTGTGCGGGTTATTTATCATATGTGGTAGACACGGGTCAGGAAGCAGACCACGGATTCCGAGAGGATAGACGATCGACATGTCACACCCCCAAACCGGAACAGCGGAAACGTACGGGGGTGGAGACGTCATGTCAAGTATCACAACACATGCATTATAGTAATCAAAGTAACAACAAACATTGTATTGATAATATAATATTTACATTAAGTTCAAAACATTACTTGAAATACATGAAAAGTACAACAAAAGTTAAGACGCAAAGCTCCATCTTCGCAACTCCTGGGAGAGAGTACCAGTCTACTAACGACCCTGAGAATACATGTGGTTTGAAAAAGTATCAACATTAAAGTTGGTGAGTTCATAAGTATTTTTGTTATAGAAAGTATATCCTTTATTCTTTTGAAAAGTTCGCCAGTTCCTCCAGAAAATCCTATATTTTCTGCTGTATATGAAAAGTAAAACAAGTCATGATTGTTCCTTCTACGGGTACTTAGTGAATACAAGTTAAATACATTTAAATCGAACAGATATTCGACTATGTGGTTCTGCCCTAAGCCCACAACCAAACAAGGAACACGAAATGAGGCGGAATCCACACATCCCACTATCTGTCGGATCCTCATGTATCTAACCCTGATGTATTTACTAAGTACATTAAGTTTAATGATCCTTTAATTTACAAACGTTCCCTTAAGAAAATCTTATATTTTCTTAATAATAAAATGACTGTAGTTAATCCTTCTATAATCATTCGGTGAATACTAATTATATATATAATACAGATCGATTAGACAGTTGAATGTGTGAATCTGCCCTAAGCCTACAACCAAACAAGGAACAGGAAATCAGGCGGAAGTCACACATTCCATTGTCTACCGGACCTTTATTATATTTAATCCTAATGTATTCATCAAGTAATTACATAATTAACATTTACGAATCTCTGGTAAAATGGTAACCACAATAGTTCCTTCTATAATTACTTAGTTTATACTAACTATATATAACTTAATATCGAACAGACTGTTGAATGTGTGAATCTGCCCTAAGCCCACAACCAAATAAGGAAAAGGAAATGAGGCGGAAGTCACACATTCCACTGCCTATCGGATATTATTTATATATTTTTTGAATGTATAAACTAAGGAGTTATATAATTAACCATAAAGGTCCTTTATGTAATACTATTTTAATAAGAAGTATTAAACCTTTTGTAAATAAGTTTCTAGTTTCACTAACTCTATTGTGAAACATTAATTTCGGAAAGTTCTATCGAAAAC
This sequence comes from Lactuca virosa, assembly GCF_052849685.1. Taxonomy (NCBI): domain Eukaryota; kingdom Viridiplantae; phylum Streptophyta; class Magnoliopsida; order Asterales; family Asteraceae; genus Lactuca; species Lactuca virosa. The sequence goes on along the minus strand of NC_136429.1, from coordinate 242,610,962 downwards.
TGTTTATCTTCCAAAATAACGATGTAAACCATAGAAAATCCTATATTTTCTATAAAACCGATTTGTAGTCTTAAATGCTCCAAGACCGAGAAACACAAGTAAAATTACAATACTTAGCTTAATGATACCCAGTATTGTTTATCGATGACTCTATCTGAACATGTAATTACCCTGCAAACGCAACATGACGATACTACCCTCATATGATCACTTAGTACACACGAGTTGTATAATACCGAGATCGAATAGACAGTTGAATGGGTGAATCTGCCTTAAGCCCATAACGAAACAAGGAACAGGAAATGAGGTGGAAGTCACACATTCCACTGTCTATCGGACTTCAATTTTATCTAACCTTGTTGTATATACTGAGAGATCATATAGTTAGTATCCCTTGAGATGGTTGATGTAAAAGTATATTACTACGTAAATATATCGTTATATTCTCTTTGTGAGGTCTTATAACCATACTAATATGACGGATACCTTGATATGACTTGAATGGTTGTCAATATCAAAAAATGACATTCGTTACCCGTTAACCTGCCGATTAAACAGGGTGTGGGATTGCAATCCCGTATAGATCTATACACAAACTCACGCTCTCCCTACAAGAGAGTCTGGTTCATAAGACTGGACTTCTCTTGGTACATAGGTAACTACTCAGAGACGAGACTCATAATTTGATTAACGACTTTACAAGTAATATAGCGAAAACATTTTTATAATTAACAACTAATTTTGTGAAAAGATTTCCTTTTGTTTCATAAACCATGTTTGTAAGTTCGTTTCCCTGTTTTAACCTGAACTATACAAAATATTTTCTATAATCCATAAATATGCCTATTATGGTTTACAAGTTGATTTCCCTGTTTTAACAAGTTTCAAGTTCAAACACATTTAAATGATAAGAAAACATAATAAATAAATTATGTTTTTAAACATAAGCAATCTTGTGTTTTACTTGTATTCCCCCCCCCCCCCCAAACATTTTAAAAAGCTTGAAAATATGGGGGTATGAACTCACCTTATTGTGAGTGATCTGGAATGTAAGATAGATATAGGATGCTTGAGTTCACAATTGAAGTTCCGAAGCACAGTTGGATCCTATAAGGCATATATTCACATATATGTGTATTCAATTAATGGTTACAACTCTTAACGAAAGTTCATATTTCTGATACGAGATGCTTTGATAAGCCTTTATATAAGCTTCTCAAACTCATACACCTTTCCTTAGATAGCTCATATGTGTGTCTAAACAATTTCAACACTTATAGCAATAAGTCTTAAATTTTTAAACTAATTGCCAAATCTCACAATTCGAACTATAAAGAGTGATGTCGTAGTCATAATCGAATTTGAGAATGCAAATATCACAATTGCTATCTTCTTAAAATCTCTCTTAGTGAAAGCGTTTCCTCACAATCATTTTCATGAAAATGGAGAGAAACCTTATGACACTTAGATTTAATGGTGTATGTATTCCTATCCATGTGAATTTTTCATAACCATAATCATAAGACAATGTTTGTGACAAATCCAACTCATATGGATAGAACTAGTTCATCCTTAATTTCTTGCCATCAAGGGTCCCACCATTTCTTCCAAGTCTTTGAGTAGCTCACCCCTACCTATCAATATACTTTCCACTGATCAGGGTGCCTTGCCTCTATGCAATCAATTGAGAACCCATAGAACTCACATGCATAGTGGACTTAAACTGGAATGGTACAGAAACAAAATTATGTCAACACGATAGGTTGCAAACCTCAAGTCGTGTGCTAGTTATTAACAATAGGTCTACTCTTGATTAGTTCTTGAAATTTTTTCAAGATCTTTAAGACTCCCACTGACCTCTTGACATATAAGATTCTCTTGTCAAGAAACATTCCTTGACAAAACAAATATTCAAGGGTTAGTGCTGGTTCCTGTCAAGACAAACACTTTACACAATCGGTCTTAGTTGGTTTTTGTCTTATTCAAGACATCACAACTTACCAATTTCAAATGTGCAGAAATAATAAAACTTTTCCTATTCCATATTTGATAAGTGTTATAAACCTACTTAAGACTATGTCACTCAAGTCACAATCTTGGAGTATGACTCTAAGACTCGATATTGGAACGAAGTATGATTCACCTTTTGATTTAACCATTTTAACAATTCACGATTCCTCTACTTAGCCATACTAGTGCACTAAGTTGTACTTGGAGGATCAATTGTGATATGATTTCATAATCATTCAGACGATCATAAAACATGATACAAAAGTACTCTCCCTTCTTCTCAGATTGGAGAACCTTTTATCTTTCTGACTTATTGATTCTTCTTATTCGTTCTTCCATACATTGAAACTTTTCAATGATTCAGAATTACACTTAATCTTGTAAGTATAACCATATTTACTAAACTTTTAGCAAATCATGACGAATAGACCTCTTGTTCTTTGTGGTGGACTTGACTAGTGCACAACTATGTGTACTAGAACCCCTAGTCCTTCACTTGACTCGCATCTATATGTGAACAAGGATATAGTCTCAATTTCCCAAATGTGAAGGTTCTCATTCATCATACAATACCAGTTGCATGATTCCAAATTTCTGTCCAATTGAAACTTGGGTGATGAGAATCATTCCTTATTTGGTAAAATTTCGACACTACCACAAATAACATAATAAAGAATCACATCCATTTCAACATTGCTTTCAATAGAAACATTCAAACATCAATTTTCACAAATGCCATTGCAAGGATATATAAATAAGACAAAACTCAAAATTTCATTTATTTATAAAACATGGAAAAAACTTGTCCTTACAACGCAATTCAAATGAAAACTATGCTATTACATATTCCTAAGCAATCTATCATAACTCTCTAAGTAGCAGTTAAAAAATCCGATCATCGAACGATGCGATCGAAATCCATTTCTTCGCGATCAGACTTAACTCACGTTTCCTTTAAGCTTCCTTTCTTTTATTCGATCCTACAAAACATCAAAATGTAATCTTATCACATCATGTATTAATGTGACAACCCAAAAATTTTTGCCTTGTAAGCCCAGCCAATCAATCGAGAGCCAGACTCATTTCTGCAAACTTTTAGCATCGTTTAGAGCCTGTTTGAGTGTTCTAAGCCTAGTACACTTAAGGATTGGGTGTAGGGATATGTTATCTTCTGTTCATCGAGTTGTATTCAATCCATACACTCCTTCAAGAGGAGTGTACAGCCGTACACATGGGTGTACGGTTGTACACTCAATGTGGACATACACCACCTCCCATATATAAGCCATCCCTTCATTTCTTATTCATTTCTTCAACTTCCAAGTCAAGAACTCGACTTCTCTATCAACTATCATCAAACTTTCACCTAGATCTTCAAAGAAAGTAAGCATTCCTTCCATTTTTTAGTTGATTCATTCCATTATCTAGTAAGAATCCATGATTTCATCCATGAAACATCTTCAAAACTCAAGAACATCAAGAGTGTACGGCCGTAGACTCTATCTATGGTCGTACACCCTTGTTAAGTCCATAATCTAAGGCTTAAAACACTTGCTAGTCACTTGGTACCCCCTTAGAACTCTAGAAACCTTGAACCCCTTTGAATCAAGACCCAAAAATGCATCCATCTTAGGGAGTGTACGGCCGTACACACTTGGTGTGGCCGTACACACCTCAAAACCCTCAAAATTGAAAGCCTTGGTCATCCTTTGGTTGTGCATTTGTCACACTCGCTTCCCCATGGATCAAACACCCTTGCTTATGCATGTTTTCCATGAGTGTACGACCGTACACACCTTGGTCGTACACTCCATGTTGTGGCCTTAAACCCCCTTTGATTAATCACATGTTATTGTAACACTTAGTTCAAGTGTTTCCTAGTCCCTAAGGTTGTTTTCTTGCATGTTAGATGTGTAAAACACTAATTACATGCCTATATATGCCATTATATGTCATTTAGAATTCGTTTGTGTCTCGGAAATTCATTCGTGGAACTTCTTATCCTTACGCGAAGCTGCAATTGAATCACCCACATAAGGTGAGTTCATACCCCTATAATCAATCTTTTAAATGTTTTAAATGCTTTTAAGGGTGGGGGAATACTAGTTGAACACAATGATAATTGTGTAAATGTTTTGTGATAAACATCATTTTTAAGGATTGCTTATGTGTTTATAAGTGATCAAATCATTACAAAAACTCTTTTAAAGTTATGTTACTTTATGGTTTATAAAACTCTGTTTTTAAAGTACAATCATAAGTTAGTAGAAAAATGAGTCTTTATTTCAAGGTAGTAACAATTCAAACAAACATACTAGTAAACTATAATAGGTATAGTTTAGGGGTTCAGTTCATACTATAGCTAGTACAGGGAGGAACATACTATAACTAGTACAGAGAGTTCATACTATAGCTAGTACAGGAAGGAGCATACTATAACTAGTAAAGAGAGGTCATACTATAGCTAGTACAGGGAGGAGTATACTATAACTAGTGCAGAGAGGAACATACTATAACTTGTATAGGGAGGAACATACTATAACTATAACAAAAGAGAAAATCATGAATTACACTTATACTATATATTCCTAGTATCCTAGGAAGAGATTGTATCTTTAACTCATTATTTATAATAAATTAAGGTAATACATGATATCGGGTTTGTACTAACAAAGGTACGAATACCATGTACCAGGGTTAGCAAACACGATGTCGGGTTTGTACTAACAAAGGTACGAATACCACGTACTAGGGTTAGCAAACACGAGGTAATACATCACGCCGGGTTTGTACTAACAAAGGTACGAATACCACGTACCAAGGTTAGCAAACACGATGTCGGGTTTATACTAACAAAGGTACAAATACCACCTACCAGGGTTAGCAAACACGAGGTAATACATCATACCGGGTTTACACTAACAAATGTACAAATACAACGTACCAGGGTTAGCAAACATGAGTATGATACAGGAGATATTTATAAAGGGTACATCTACAAAGTACCGGACAATAATAAATAAAACACATAAATATATACAAAATACATCATACCGGGTTTGTACTAACAAAGGTACGAATACCACGTACCAGGCTTAGCAAACACGATGCCGGGTTTGTACTAACAAAGGTACGAATACCACGTACCAGGGTTAGCAAACACGAGCTAATACATCATACCGGGTTTACACTAACAAAGGTACAAATACAACGTACCAGGGTTAGCAAACACGAGTATAATACTGGAATTATTTATAAAGGGTACATCTACAAAGTACCGGACAATAATAAATAAAAAAACATAAATATATACAAAACTCACAGCAGTATCGACTGAGGCGTTAAGAGTACAGGATTTCATTACTTCTAATAGTTGTTCAAACATTCAGTGAAAGGTTTAATCCATTTTATTAAACCAGTACAGCTTAAAGGACTTTAAGTGCTTAATTCTATAATACCTTAGTTTACACATCAGGGTTATATATAAGTAATATCCGACAGATAGTTAGATGTGTGCTTTCCACCTTACTTCTTGTTCCTTGTTTGGTTGTGGGCTTAGGGAAGATTCACACAACTAACTATCCGTTCGATATTAGGTTATATATAACTAGTGTAAACTAAGTGATTATAGAAGGAACTATTGTGGTAACCATTTTTATTAAAGGAAATAAGGGTTTTCCTTAAAGAATGTTTTCTTCAAACATAAAGGAACTATTATAGTTAACTCCGTGAGTACCAAATGAATACACCATGGTTATATATAGTAAAGATCTAACAAACAATGGGATGTGTGATTTCCACCTCATTCCCTGTTCCTTGTTTGGTTGTGCGCTTAGGGCAGATTCACACAATCGATTGTTTGTTTGATCTGTATTCTATATAACTTATATCCATTTAGTACTCATAGAAGGGATTGTAGAGCCATTTATACTTATCTTTCATCATATCAGAAGGTATAGGATCTTCTGGAGGAACATGCGAACTTTTCTAAAAGAACTTTCAACTTACTTTACATCATTAAAATACTTATGAACTCACCAGCTTAAATGTTGATCTACTCTTTCAAAATAACTTGTATTCTCAGGTAACTAGTAGACAGGTAAGCGCGCTGGAATTCAGAAGATGGAGCATAGTAGCTCCATGTCTTATTTTGTGAATTACTTTTGTAATCTATCTTATGTGAACCACATACTTTGTAGACACTTTCTTTCTAATGAAATGGTTGTTTATTACTTTGGTTACTATGATGCATGTTGTGATACTAAACATGACGTCCTCCGCCCCCGAACGTTTCCGCCGTTCCGGTTTGGGGGTGTGACAGATTGGTAGCAGAGCATTGTTTATAGTGAACTAAGTATATCAACCTATAAAAGATATAGGACTATAAATACAATGGGGCCGAAGTGCTCTGGATAATAATATATTTTAAAAATATAACAATACCTTACAAAAGTGTACATACTTGCTTATACATATACACATACTAGAACAAGTATCACAAGAAGAACAGAACATAAGTATTTAAAGGTTGAACACTACGGTCAAACCTGGACAGTTATGTAATCACATCTGGAGTCAATATAGCCTGATCAACTATATTCATTTGAGATGTGACCGACATGTGTTTGGGAGTGATGTGGTGTTGCAACAGCCTTAAAACTTACCTAACTCTATTCAAGGGATTTCTAGATCAGTACACAAAGTTAGAATACTATGGGAGTATTTTATGATACTATAAGGCAACAACAAATTTAAAACATACCATGTTCAATACATTAAAATACTATAGGAGTATTTTAGGCACTATAAACAACTTATGTGAGAATTTAAAAGACCCTTCTGGTAGGTCTATTATTTCGGAATGTATACTTCCAAGGTGTTTATATAATTGAGATTTTATAGACTTATAATTTGTGATCTATGCTCCACTTCCTGTTCCTTGTTTGGTTGTGGTTTTGGAGTAGAATCACTTATTCGAAAGGTCTATTTAATCTTAAATTATATACAACCTATATACATTGCGTAATTATAGGAGGACCTGGAAAGGATCACCCCATAATGTTATACTTAAACTCATGAATTCTTTAGACATTTCCATTCTCGCACGACAAACCCAGATAGATGTAACCATTTCCTCATAGTGGTCAGCAGAAGAGTCAAGGAGGAACAAGAACAGGTTCATGAGAAGTTTTCTGAAAAGGATCAGCCGAAGAAACAAAACGTCTTATGTGTCACACTAATAAATAATAACCTTAATTGACTTAGTGAGTTAGTGAATACACTACTCACACTATGTGTTAAGATTATTACTTTTCATGCAGCAAGTAACAGATATTCAGTTCACAGAAATTCATTCAAGGATAACCACTTCTGATTCATAAAGTTTATTTTATATATAGACTTCCATTATGGATTGTTTTCCAAAACCCTATGAAAGTCGGAACCAGATACACTAGGAAACAAGGATAACTTAGTTCAAATATCACTCGTACAAAACCCATTTCTACTTACTATTATGGACGTATATCGGAAATGTTGACAGAAACTTTGAGAGTAGTCCAAATCATGTCTTCACAAGGAAGAAACCAACCAACAGGCGAGGCACCAATTCTACAGATAGACTCCGCTACTTTTCAGGCTGCGGTCACAGCTGTTGTGACAGCCGTCATGGCACATTTAAATGCTAATAACACCAACGGAATCGGAAGGGGTGCCGGTTATACTAATCACAGTAACAATCAAGGGAACCAGCGAGTGTTGATTGACAAGGACACCCCAGATCACAAACCTATAAACGAGAAACGAAAATTCTGGGATAAAAAGGGGAAAAAGTTGGCTCAAGGTTCTAACAAGAGACGACAGCCTGTGACTACCCCTGCGGTCACAACATCTAGCACTTCATCTGCCACTACAACCCCCGTCAAACGATATGCTGGAAATCTCCCAAGGTGCGAAAAATGCACCTACCTCCACAACGGAGCTTGCCGAGAGATGCAATGTACCAATTGCAGCAGGAAGGGGCACACTGCCCGTTTGTAAAGGGCGTCGGCACATCCAATCTCCCAAGTAAAACAGGTTTGTTTCAAGTGCGGCGAATCTGGACACTTCAGGAAGGAATGTCCAACGGAGAGAAATGATGAAGGAGTTCGCTTCTGCAGAACTCCGACTCAGCACATCACTTCAACCACTGATGCTGGTATAGTTCAGGTATGCCATGCATGTGGTGAAATGAGACATGCCAAGAGAGACTGCCCAACGGAGAGAGGCGACGGAGGAGAAGGAGGAATTTAATGACAAAACATAAGGGAGCAACGAAGGACCCCTCTTTTGAGATTTTGGTACGGCTTCTAAATAAAATTACTTTAAAATTTAATTTATATTTATATAAGATTAAAACTTGGGGAAAACATTTAAAAGTAATTATAATAACTTACTCGTCTGAACAAGTCACAACATTAACAAGAGAACTAAAGATCCGTTCAGGGAAGCTATAATGGCTTAGTATGTACATCAGGGTTGTGCATAACTAAGATTTTACAGACTTAGAGTGAGTGATTCCGCCTTAATTCCTGTTCCTTGTCTGGTTGTGGATTTAGGGCAGAGTCACTCAGTCGACAGTCTTATTCATCTTAATTATTCATAACTTGTATATGCCAGGCTATCATAGTGGTACCGAGGAGGATCGTAACATAAAGTACCGACACTAGTTATCAAAACACTTACACTATTAGTACTCGCTCATCACGGTACGATTTGTGGCAGTGGTAATATCAAGGAGAAAACAGAAGGCACTAGAACGTTTACACAGAGTACATTGTCGAACACACTCGGGATACACCGTCGTATAACAAGCGTTTCTTTCAAATCGCCCTAACTTTTGTTTCGGTAAAGAGACCGTTATCATAATTTGTTATTGATTGGCGTGGTCCTCACCATACGAAGTTCATATATTTCGTGATTCCATCACCTTAACCGTCAAATTCACGAAACCCTCATCATTTGTAACGACAGTCCGACCCAGACCTCAGAATCGTCTACCTCGTATTCTAAACCCCTGAAGTACTCATGCGAGGAGTACCTTGCCCTCCGAAACCTTAACACAGTATACTCAGCGGACTTTCCCGAAATACCACTCGTTCAGCAGATCAAGTTCAAGCACAGAGGCTAAGGACGAATACAGCTCACCTATCACTATTAAGTGTATACGCAAGGGTGGTATATAATTATGATTATGCTGATTTAGTATGTGTGTTTCCACCCTATCTCCTGCTCTTTGATTAGTTCTGGACCTAGGGCAGAGTCGTACATCTGACCGTCTTACTAATCTTAATTATATACTACTTGTATACACGAGATAATGATAGATGGACCAGGTATGAATCCTATCATGAGAGTAAGGGCAAAGTTGCCCAGGTCTACGAGTGGGTATTCTGCCAATCAGAGGAGCACAATCTCAGGAGTACTGCTACGAAAGCTAATTTCGGGACGAAATTCCATCTAATGGGGGATAATATGACAACCCAAACATTTTTGCCTTGGAAGCCCAGCCAATCAATCGAGAGCCAGACTCATTTCTGCTAACTTTTAGCATCGTTTAGAGCCTGTTTGAGTGTTCTAAGCCTAGTAAACTTAAGGATTGGGTGTAGGGATATGTTATATTTAGTTCATCGAGTTGTATTCAAGCCATACACTCCTTCAACAGGAGTGTACGGCCGTACACATGGGTGTACGGACGTACACTCAATATGGTCGTACACCACCTCCCATATATAAGCCATCCCTTCATTTCTTATTCATTTCTTCAACTTCCAAGTCAAGAACTCGAGTTCTCTCTCAACTATCATCAAACTTTCACCTAGATCTTCAAAGAAAGTAAGCATTCCTTCCATTTTTTAGTTGATTCATTCCATTATCTAGTAAGAATCCATGATTTCATCCATGAAACATCTTCAAAACTCAAAAACATCAAGAGTGTACGGTCGTACACTCTATCTATGGTCGTACACTCTTGTTAAGTCCATAATCTAAGGCTTAAAACACTTGCTAGTCACTTGGTACCCCTTAGAACTCTAGAAACCTTGAACCCCTTTGAATCAAGACCCAAAAATTCATCCATCTTGGGGAGTGTACGGCCGTACACACTTGGTGTAGCCCTACACACCTCAAAACCCTCCAAATTGAAAGCGTTGGTCATCCTTTGGTTGTGCATTTGTCACACTCGCTTCCCCATGGATCAAACACCCTTGCTTATGCATGTTTTCCATGAGTGTACGACCGTACACACCTTGGTCGTACACTCCATGTTGTGGCCTTAAACCCCCTTTGATTAATCACATGTGATTGTAACACTTAGTTCAAGTGTATCCTAGTCCCTAAGGTTGTTTTCTTGCATGTTAGATGTGTAAAACACTAATTACATGCCTATATATGCCATTATATGTCATTTAGAATTAGTTTGTGTCTCGGAAATTCATTCGTGGAACTTCTTATCCTTACGCGAAGCTGCAACTGAATCACCCACATAAGGTGAGTTCATACCCTTATAATCAATCTTTTAAATGTTTTAAATGCTTTTAAGGGTGGGGGAATACTAGTTGAACACAATGATAATTGTGTAAATGTTTTGTGATAAACATCATTTTTAAGGATTGCTTATGTGTTTATAAGTGATCAAATCATTACAAAAACTCTTTTAAAGTTATGTTACTTTATGGTTTATAAAACTCCGTTTTTAAAGTACAATCATAAGTTCGTAGATAAATGAGTCTTTATTTCAAGGTAATAACAATTCAAACAAACATACTAGTAAACTATAATAGGTATAGTTTAGGGGTTCAGTTCATACTATAGCTAGTACAGGGAGGAACATACCATAACTAGTACAGAGAGTTCATACTATAGCTAGTACAGGAAGGAGCATACTATAACTAGTAAAGAGAGGTCATACTATAGCTAGTACAGGGAGGAGTATACTATAACTAGTGCAGAGAGGAACATACTATAACTTGTATAGGGAGGAACATACTATAACTATAACAAAAGAGAAAATCATGAATTACACTTATACTATATATTCCTAGTATCCTAGGAAGAGATTGTATCTTTAACTCATTATTTATAATAAATTAAGGTAATACATGATACCGGGTTTGTACTAACAAAGGTACGAATACCATGTACCAGAGTTAGCAAACACGATGCCGGGTTTGTACTAACAAAGGTACGAATACCACGTACTAGGGTTAGCAAACACGAGGTAATACATCACGCCGGGTTTGTACTAACAAAGGTACGAATACCACGTACCAGGGTTAGCAAACACGATGTCGGGTTTGTACTAACAAAGGTACAAATACCACCTACCAGGGTTAGCAAACACGAGGTAATACATCATACCGGGTTTACACTAACAAATGTACAAATACAACGTACCAGGGTTAGCAAACATGAGTATGATACAGGAGATATTTATAAAGGGTACATCTACAAAGTACCGGACAATAATAAATAAAACACATAAATATATAGAAAATACATCATACCGGGTTTGTACTAACAAAGGTACGAATACCACGTACCAAGGTTAGCAAACACGATGTCGGGTTTGTACTAACAAAGGTACGAATACCACGTACCAGGGTTAGCAAACACGAGGTAATACATCATACCGGGTTTACACTAACAAAGGTACAAATACAACGTACCAGGGTTAGCAAACACGAGTATGATACTGGAATTATTTATAAAGGGTACATCTACAAAGTACCGGACAATAATAAATAAAAAAAACATAAATATATACAAAACTCACAGCAGTATCGACTGAGGCGTTAAGAGTACAAGATTTCATTACGTCTAATAGTTGTTCAAACATTCAGTTAGAAGGGGGCCTATAATGCTAACTTTATGATTCCTCGGTAGATACATCAGGGATATATATTAATCGAGTCCAGCAGATAGTAGGATGTGTGCCTTCCGCTTCATTTCCTGTTCCTTGTTTGGTTGTGGGGTTAGAGTAGATGCACCCAGTCTACTATTTATTCGATCTTAACTATATATATATATATATATATATATATATATATATATATATATATACATATATATATATATATATATGTATATTCCGTATACACCAAGTAATCATAAGGAGTACCAGGTATAGGTCAGGTCATAGTATACAAATTCAGTACACCGTTTTCTAGTACAAAAACATACTTTCAGATAGAACATTGAGTAAGCTAAACTAGAAACTTATCAGTGAAAGGTTTAATCCATTTTATTAAACCAGTACAGCTTAAAGGACCTTAAGTGGTTAATTCTGTAATACCTTAGTTTACACATCAGGGTTATACATAAGTAATATCCGACAAATAGTTAGATGTGTGCTTTCCACCTTACTTCATGTTCCTTGTTTGGTTGTGGGCTTAGGGCAGATTCACACAACTAACTATCCGTTCGATATTAGGTTATATATAACTAGTGTAAACTAAGTGATTATAGAAGGAACTATTGTGGTTACCATTTATTTTAAAGGAAATAAGGGTTTTTCTTAAAGAATGTTTTCTTCAAATATAAAGGAACTATTACAGTTAACTCTGTGAGTACCAAATGAATACACCAGGGTTATATACAGTAAAGATCTAACAAACAATGGGATGTGTGATTTCCGCCTCATTCCCTGTTCCTTGTTTGGTTGTGGGCTTAGGGCAGATTCACACAATCGATTGTTTGTTTGATCTGTATTCTATATAATTTATATCCATTTAGTACTCATAGAAGGGATTGTAGAGCCATTTATACTTATCTTTTATCATATCAGAAGGTATAGGATCTTCTGGAGGAACAGACAAACTTTTCTAAAAGAACTTTCAACTTACTTTACATCATTAAAATACTTATGAACTCACCATCTTAAATGCTGATCTACTCTTTCAAAATAACTTGTATTCTTAGGTAATTAATAGACAGGTACGCGCGCTGGAATTCAGAAGATGGAGCATAGGAGCTTCATGTCTTGTTTTGTGAATTACTTTTGTAATCTATCTTATGTGAACCACATACTTTGTAAACACTTTATTTCTAATGAAATGGTTGTTTATTACTTTGATTACTATGATGCATGTCTTGTGATACTAAACATGACGTCCTCCGCCCCCGAACGTTTCCGCCGTTCCGGTTTGGGGGTGTGACAATTAAGGATCTACAAATAGGAACTTAATAGATTTAGATAGTGGATTTTACCTGAAGCAGAGTCATACATCTTGACTCTCCCATCCTTGAGATCTCTTAGGTAAACATGGCAGCCTCGCATCCAATGCCCCTTCTCTTGGCAGTAGAAACATATGGACTCTTCTGTAATGGTACATGGGACTATCGCAGACTTAGCCTTTCTCTTGCGTAGAGAAAACTTTTCTGAACATCCAATGTTGTCGTTGTCCATAGAAGGTTGGGACATAGATTTACCAGACAAATTTGCTTGACCAGTCTGCCAAATCATTGTTGATTCAGCAGCAATAAGAAAATAGGTAAGATCAATGAGGGTCACCTCGTGGTCCATCATATAGTACTCTCTAATGAACTCAATATATGAGTCAGGAAGCGATTGAAGAACCCAGTCAACAGCCAACTTCCTTGATACATTGACACCCAACATCCTCAACTTGTCAATGTGTGACTTCATCTCTAAGACGTGTGCACACACAGACTTTCCATGTTCGTGTCTTTTTGCCAATAGGGCTTGAGTGACTTTGAACTTTTCAATCCTTCGAACACGTGGGTCAGGGAGAAAAATAGGAGGAGGTGGAGGAATTGAAGAATGATGTCGTGTTCCTCGATCGAATCGTGGAATATTATCTTCATGTAGAAAACTTTTTCCATGGGATTTGGGAAGACCACAGTTAGCACACATCTACAAAACGAGAGGAAAGTCAAGTTAGTCAATTGAGTCCTTAATAAAACACTCAAATGAGATATTAAGGCTAGGACCCAACACAATATTCTTCAACTCGGAAGAGGGATGTCATAATCCAGTTGCAGAACATTTGAAGGTAGGTAAATGTCGATTTACCAATTTCCACCATGAAAAACGAAAAAGAAATTTAAGTTTTAAATGAATTGAAACTCCTAGATCTTTTGAGATTCATTGAACTTTTCAATGGCATGTTTAATCCTGATTATGCCCTTCAAGTTTGTGACTGGGATACCGAGGATCAAAAACAAGGTGTGAATAACCATGCAAATTAGCTTGGTACTCCGGAAGACATTTATCGCCTAATCAATGTGTCGGTTAACCACACACGCTCCATTTATCTGCGATAATCTACGACCTACCCATTGCCATCCATCATTGGTCCCATATTAGTGTGCCGGTTAAACACACACGCTCCACTAATGACCAACAAGGTGCAATGTGCAATTTCATGGATTAGCAGCAAATTCACATTTTTCCTAAGTAACTAAGATTTTGGGAATTTATAAAGGCGTTTAGTTACTTGCATTATATTATACTTATAATGGAAGGTTGTGTCTGATCCTACCCGTTCGGCTAACAACCCTCCACTGGTCAAGGGTGCGGTGGGTAAGAGTGGATACCCAATGGCGGTCATTTTACAGGCCGCTTCCTTAAACACCCCTTATAAACCAGCTTTGTGAGTGAGGCCTACTAACGGTAAGACTGAATCTTTACTCATACATATATAATATTAGACTTTTAATTTTATATAGTATAAGGATGTATTTTAGACTTTTAAAATACTAGGTGGTCTAATTTAAAAAATTATACTTTTAATTTAATTAAACTTAAACCATATCATTATGCATTTATTAACTCTGTTTTAATTATACACTTAATTAATTTAATAAAGCCATAAGGGTGTAATTTGAACCTTGTCACAGTACTAGGGTTTTAGAATTTAATATTTCAAAATTAAACTTTTAATTAAATATTCAAATTCCAAAACTTGAGGGAAAGTTTTGAAACTTTTCATAACCTTCTAGATCAAATTACAAATAATTTAATTAATCAAATAATTAGTGATTATCTAAATTTGACCTAATTCAATTTCCTTACAATATAATTCAAATCAACACTACAAATAATTAGTCTTTATCTTATAAAACAAGTAATTATCTTAATTTTGACAATTTGGATTAGGATAATCAATACCTTAATGAAAAAATTGGACTTTATCTGTTAAAAATGTTTTTGGTAATTATCCCAAGCCAAAATAGGTCAAGTTTTCGTGATTTTCAGCTTTGAATGATCAAACATAGCATCAAATACATTAGATAAACAGCCTAGGCTCTGATACCACTGATGGGTTTTGAGCATTACATCAATCCGATGGTGCACATGCAAACCCTAAAGCTTTGGATCTAGTTTGTCTAGTTGTACATGCAATAATCATCCAAAGCTCATAAACCCTAGATCTATCATACTATAATCGAAATTAACATATGAATAGGGTTAAGAATATTACCTTGATTGTTATGTAGCAATAACAATCACAAACCTTCTTGATCTTGACTTCTGAAAGCCTAGTGCCCCAAGTGTTTCACCTCTAATGGAGTCACAAACACCACTAGCAACAAAGATGAACAAGAGATAGAGGATAAGGCACAAAAATCGTCCTAGGGTTCTCTTAAAAGGTTAGGGACGATTTTGGTGGCTAAAGGGTTCCTTGTATAGTTAGGCTTCTAGGGTTATCAACTTGGAAACCCTAATCAAGTTGCTTAGTCCTTAAGCAGCCCAAAGATCCTTCCAGAAGGCCCCCTGGACAATTTCTATATGGACTCTCATATAGAATTCGTCCACTGCTTCCTTATGGATCCTAAGCCCAACTTTGTGACTATTTGTAGAAGTGATTTAATTGAGTATGACTGTAGTCAGAGTAATCAAAGTAGTATGAACACGGAGAGTAAATAAGATTTGGTTTATAGCTCAATTATACTTTCGTATACAAAGAGAAATCTAGACACAATAACTTCCAAAAGTTCTATCTAACTCTGAGTACAACTCCTATTTATAGGAGAATAAGAAAGTATAAAAAAAATACTAAGGACTAAACATCAAGACTTCGAAACTATTATGCCTTAGTAAATAGATAAAATGACTTTCGAAACTGACTCAATTAACTTCGACACATTACAACATATTTGACACTAACATTTTCCCCCTTTGTAATCAGTATCGAACTCAGTTTGTGAGAACTTGAGCAGCCATATGCATTGATCTTCGAATATCTGTATACCAGCTCATAACCTTCTTCAGCTCAGCCTTATCTACTTCGCTGTTTTTCTTACAATTATTCATACGAACAATAAAGTTCGTATATTGAGCGGTTGTATACCGTTCCACTTCCGAAGCTTGAAATAAGAACCTCTTAGCTTTTCCTTTCTTGTCTTTTCCCGAAAAAACTAATCCCATTGGCTTTAAACAAATTTCCCCATCAGCGAACTTATTCAGTTCTTCTTCACTCTTCACAGTTTCTTGAGCTACATTTATTTCCTTTCCCAGTGCCGTATAAAGCTCAATATCAGTTAAGGCAAGACAATCATAGTAATTATCTATAAAGATTTTGATGTGACCTAGACCAAGTGTCAAAATCTCTTTGCATGTCCCTTGAAGTTTCGAAGTGTCCATATCTTTCAGAATCAATGCAACTTGTATAAGATCATTCAAGTTCATCAATGGAAAGTCAGCAACTGAAAAATCACAAACCACATTGTTTGCCCTTAAAACATGAAATCAAAAATTATGAATCATGTTTTCAAACAACACATCCTTAGCCACGCTTATCACACGCACAATCTTGATAAGGGACCAAACCTCTTCCAGATCCTTTCCCAACACAGCATGAAACCTCAGCTTCATATGTAGAAATTCATCTTCATTCCTGAATTTCTTAATAATTTTGTATTGTGCTGTGATGAACATCATTTCATTGATTTGGAAATCAAGTTGATTCATATCTGTGTTCTCTATTTCATAGCTCTTTCATGGCTTCTTCTCGAATGTATACATTTCATTATATGACACTCTTGCTTCAATATTTTCATAACTGTGTAACTTCTTTGGATCACCTTTGTCCATTGTAGGAGGATCATTTTTACGAAGCATCAAAATACTCTGAATTTGACACTGCTTCTCCATCTCTGCTTCAATTTCAGCTTTTCTTTCTTCCTTAGACTTTTCTATAACAACCCCTTTTCCTTTTCCTTTATCTCTTTCATTTTGTTTGGGTTTTGAAAGAACTCCCTCCACCAGTAGACTCAATCACAATGCCTTTAGCAATTGGCCTTGTAGTAACTATAGTTGTCATCACCGGTTCAACCTTTGAAAATATTGGTTTTGTTGTAGGAATTTGAGTTTTAAAAACTTTTCCAACAACCTTTTTTTCTTCATTCGTTTTCTGAGAAACATTTTCTCCTTTACCAACACCTTTCTATTCTCCCCCTTGCACCCCTGTGATAACATGCAGGGCATTCGTTGGTAAGAGATTGACAAACTGAGATAATGGAGCCAACAAATTTTGAATCTCAGACTTGAATGAACGAAACTTCTGATTGATAAATTCAAGAGTAAAGAGAGATGATGAGCCACACTTCGAAACAAGCTCCTTCAATTCTCCAAGCATAGTATCAAGTTTACCAAAACTGGAAACATCAGCAGTGACTTTGTCATCAAACTTTGGAATAAAAGATTGATGTCTTTGGACAAACATGGTGACTGCAGCATCAATAATATTAACTTTTTCAAGGAGAGAAGAATACTTTTTATCCAACTCACTGAGTTCGGTGGACACACTCACTTTCATCTCTTCAAGCTTGCGATTCACAACTTCACGAACTATTTTTACATCTTGCACAAAAAGAACATGACGTTCCTTGGCAACACGTTGCAAATCCTTGAGGTCCTCATTAAAAGTCGAAGACGTAGACGTTATTCTCAACTCATTATTTTAATCCATAACATCAAGCTTGTCTTGAATTCGAGATTCTGAATCTTGTATTAACACATTCAATGTATTTAGAAGACGAAGCTCTTGTGCTTTGACCATAATATCTACTTCAATACCAGAAACAGAATTCCGACCCCCTACATCTGCTTGGGATTGCAACAAAGAGTTAAGCTTTTTGTTGAGAATATTGAACTGTTTTCCAGACATAAGCATATAATCTGGTATGTTTTCTTTTTCAGAATCAAATTCTAAATCAGCAAATGATCCTCCAAACCCTCCATCATCAGTATCATCATCATTCATTGGTTTGGGTGGTTCAGTAGATTGAGATGAAAATAGAGAAGTAATGGGTTGATTTATGACGAAATCAAAAGTCGGTGAATGTGTGGTTGTAAAAACAGTGGTGACAAACGGAGGTAAAGAAGTATTGGTAGTAATGATTGAGGTTTCGAAAATACCTTGAGTAGAAACTGGGTTTTCATTTTTCGAGACTCCTTCACCCATATTGACATTTACATTCGTATTAGATACGTGTGTAAGAATGTCTGAGGTTCGAACCTCCTCATTAACTGACTTGGTTAACGAATCCTCGGGTGGTGTGACCAAAGTCTGTGCAGGAGTTGATACTTTTGTTAAGTCACCAAGAATAGTAGTTGTGTCCACTATAGAAGTTTCCACAGGGCTACTTGAAATTCCTATCTCCTCGATAGTCGATTTGACAGGAGATTTTTTCTTAGATGAAACATCACCCAGTGGTGTTTCAGGAACTTCATCTTCTTCCATAGAATCTTCTCGAAGAACCAACTTTCTCTTCTTGCTCTTCTTTGAAATGTGCTTAGCTACATCCTCAACCCTTTTCTTCTTTGAGGATAGAGAAACAGGAACAGGAACTTCACGAGTGACAAGACCTTTCCGTGTAACATGTGGCTTTCTAACCATTGAAGGAGAAAAGCTAGAAGATCTTTAAGGAGATTTCGTGATCTATGAGCATTCTTTTTGAGACGCTTGAATACACTAGTTTTCGAAGGAAGAATTTCCTTTGAAGGTGCATCAGTTTCAGGCTCAGCATTTTTCTCTGACTTTTTCGAAACTTTAATCACTACTCCAGCCTTCTTTTTGGGTGATTGATCAATCTTTTCTTCATGAACAGCAGCAACTGTTTTTCAAGATTTCTTCGAAGAGCCTTCATCACGTTTTGCCAACAACACACCAGTACCATCATTTGTGTTTATAGTGAGCAAATAAGCCTCTAACACTGGATTTGAAGGATCAACCTTCTTGAGCATCCCATCAGGAATCCTAGCAACTGTAGGAAAAATACCCACATCATCATCAATCATCTTGGGATAATGATACTTCAAGAAATCTGGTTTAGGCTCATCAGCAGGCACCAAAATACTTTCCTTTTCATAAGCATATTGAAGAATTAGACTCCAATACCTTACACATGAAACTCCATCTACTGCATTCGTGTTTTCAATACTCTTCAAAATTCTTTCTACATCTGAGTCGCATAGTCAACAGGTAGATCATAGTAAATGCATGCGACCATAGCATACACCTCCATGCGTCCTTTGTCTAAACCAACACTTCGACCTGTGAGGCATCGAAGGTAAATTCCGAAAAGAAAATTCCATATACTGGGAAGACCGGACTTCTTGAATTCACTGATCTTCAAGAGAGTAGGTTGATAACCCATCTCACTGAACATGAGTAACACTTGTTCATTAATGACTTTGTAGAAAGGTGGAGAATTAGGGATTTTAAGGATCTTGGCAAACAACTTCTTGGTAAGACAAAACTTCTTATCAGTGATCAAATTGAATGTCACAATATCCATCGTCTTGTTATATGAAGCAGTAGAACTAGCCATGGACAACCAAGACATTGGTACTTCAAACGAACTGAACATCGCAGTTAATAAACAGAATGTTTCAAAGCAACGATGAGCATCTTGAGTTCTTCAGGGTATACAGTAACATCACCATCCACTTGATAATTGGTACTCTGGATCTTCATGATGGGTTGAGAAGATGCGTCGTCAGTAGTGTTGGATTGAAGAGCAGCCATGATTAGGGTTTGTTTGAAAGCGTTGAAGAACAGAGAGATAAAGAGAGCATGGATCGTCTTGAAAATTTTTAGTACGCGTAAAAATGGAATGAAGACCCAATTACCCCTTTTATATGTATCCCCATTTTGAATTTCAAACGGCTACCATCAATAAGCATAACATGTGTCCCTTGAAAATCACACTACTACCCGTTATACACGCCATGTCAGTAAAAGTGATTAGAACAGTTTCCGAGAAACGCGCACAGTTACCAAACCGTCACTTCAAAAGTCTTTTCGTCTGTACTGATGGATAAGAACAAAACCTTCGGAATAGAGGTAGGGCTCTTTCGCTTTTGAGTTTGAAAATGAAGTCATATGCCAGACTTTCGAAATCATCAGCCTGAGTTGGTTATACTCAGAACCTCAAGGATTTCATGAGTGTAGTGTGCCAAAGAAAAAGATAAGAAGCAAAGTAAGAAAAATATCGATATTGTGATGTCAAAAATAAAATTTCGACATAAAAGCATATAATCCCGGGCAAAGATTGCTTCACTAATCATCAAGAGAGATGATCAACAGCTTGTGTGGTTTCCCGTGAATTACAATCGAATACTTATTAAGAAGTATCGAAGGGCTTCTTATAATATGGCATCAAGGGTGGTTTAAAATTTCGTTACAAAGCACACTCAACATAAGTATGAAAAGTTGTAAACGAAACTACCTGTTTGACCAGTGTAGTCAGTGACAAGTAAGCTTTGAAAAGTTTATCAAGTAACGAAGGTTGAGAATGATACTCAAAAAGAAATCATATTCTTGAAACCAAAATTAGACCTAAATCTTGTTGGGAAACAAATGTCATGGGTTTAGAACATTTGATCAAGATTACTATTCAAGAAAAGAGTATGATTTTGAGTATCGAATCTAGGTACTGAAACAAATGTTTCGTCATTTCTGGAACAAAGTTCCCCGACAATTCTTTAAAATGGTTCGACATTTAGGGTTTCACTTCCATCACGGTCTCATGATGTTAGATCATAAACATAGAATTTTGATATATCTAGATCCTGATTGGTTTTTACCAGAGATCTCTTGGACATATGTCATTGTGTGTGAATGTGTAAGAACTTTGGGATGAAAAAAAATTGGATAAAATAAACGAGTGTTCTGCGTTGATTTGACCACACAGTTAACTCTTATCTCATTTGAGAAGAGTAAGGTAGCTTAAGGACTAATGTGAAGATAGCCTGATTGGGAAGAAATTTTTATGATGAAAACTTCATTAAGGATTTAAAAAAACACACATTGAGTCAAAAGAGGCTTAGGTCAACATGTTGCAGCATGCTTCTAGGGACCACCGAACTAGTGCAAAGTTTTTCGAAAAATATACCTGACCCTAGAACTGCAAGCATGAACCATGGAATATCTTTGCAAAAAGCTGCATTGAGAAAATAAAATATAAACACCAAAAACAAGAGAATCTTTTTGTAGTTTTTGATTTTTCGAAATTTAAAAGACAAAACAAAAGTAATATCTTTTTGTTCTTTTTGATTTTTCGAAAATTGAAAGACAAAACAAAAATAAAATCTTTTTGTTCTTTTTAAATTTTCGAAACAGACAACAAAAAAAAACATTTTTGGTATTTTTGGATTTTTCGACATAAAAGTAACAAAAACTTTTTGTACAAAACTCACGAAAATTTTGTGATTAAGCGATGTGTACATAATGTCGAAATCGAAGCGTGTTGAAGCGCTGAACATGAACAATAACCTCTGAATGACAAGCTATCTTCTCTGTACGACCATTCAGCACCTCTGAATCGACACTCTTGCACCTTTCTTTTGTCATTCTTTCGAAATCAATCCAGGAACTGAATTTCCTACGATCATTCCTAGACCTTCCAAAATTCTCATGAATGATTTCTCATCCAATGGATTTGTGAAAATATCAGCAAGTTGATCAGTGGTTTTCACAAAATGAACTTCGATATTGCCATCCTCAACATGATCTTTTATAAAGTGATAGCGAAGAGCAATGTTCTTGATTTTTGAATGTTGCACAGGATTGTGACAAATGTGAATGGTACTTTGTGAATCACAATACAACAGAATTTTCTTCATGTTGATTGCATAATCACGCAGTTGGCTTTGAATCCATATGATTTGTGAAGTGCAAGCTGCAGCAGCAACATGTTTGCTTTTTTGATTGCCAGCTTACTAACTTCCCATCCAGTAGTTGACATCCGCCACTTGTGTTTTTTCTATCAAGATTGAAACCTCCTAAATCAGAATCTAAAAATGCTTGTATGAAGAATCCAGTTTTCGAAGGATACCACAATCCTAACGAAATTTAGCCTTTGAGATATCGAAAAATATTCTCCACTGCTGTTAAATGTGGTTCTCTGGGACTCGATTGATATCTAGCACAATTACAAACAGAAAACATAATGTCAGGTCGACTTGCCGTAAGGTAAAGTAACGAACCTATCATGCTTCTGTATAAAGTAAGATCGACAGCTGGTTTATCTAACGAAGGTGAAAGCCTTGTTCCAACCGCCATTGGTACTCGTAATTTCGTGTTATTCGTCAACCCAAACTTTTAAAGCGGATTCTTTGTGTATTTTTCTTGATTGATAAAAATTCCTTCTTTGCTTTGACGAATATTCAATTCCAGAAACTTCTTTATTTTTCCCATCATGCTCATCTCAAATTGACTTTTCATCAAATTTTCGAAATCTCTAGACAAAGCAAGGTCAGTCGAGCCAAAAATAATATCATCGACATATATCTGAGCAAGCATAAGATGATCCCCAAGTTTCTTTCGAAAGAGTGTGGGATCAACTGACCCTTGTTTAATTAAATTTTGATTGTTTTAAAAAAGAGGTAAGAGTTGCATACCAAGCTCTTGGTGCTTGTTTTAACCCATATACAAATTTATCTAGGATATAACAATGATTAGGAAATTCTTCATTAACAAAACCTGGAGGTTGTTCCACGTAAACTATTTCTTCAAGTTCTCCATTGAGAAAAGCACATTTGACATCCATCTGATAGACATCAAAATCTTTGTGTGCTGCATAGGCCAAAAATATTTGAACAGCCTCGAGTCTTGCGACAGGGGAAAAGGTTTCCTCATAGTTGATACCTTTTTGTTGTGAATATCCTTTAACTACAAGCCTAGCCTTATTTCGAACAATATTACCATATTTGTCTATTTTTTTTTTAAAATCCATTTTAACCCAACAATCGAAACATCTTTTGGTTTAGGAATTAATCTCGAAACCTTCTTTCTTTCGAATTCAGACAATTCAGATTGCATTGCAACAACCCAATCTGAGTGTTCCATTGCAGCCTTAACTGATTTTGGTTCAATTTTTGAAATAAAGACATTAAACATGAAAAACTCCTAATGAGCATTAAGTAGCTCATTCTTTGCACGAATTTGAGCTCTTGTGAACACACCCTCTTGAGGATTTCCAAGCACTTGTTCTTTCGGATAATTTCTTGTCCATTTCTCCAAGCTGGATCAAAATCCAATGGTGCATCTTCGAACATTTCTTCGTTTTCTGAACCTGCAACAGAATTATTATCATTTAAATCATGAAAAGTTCCATATTGATTATTATTCGATACATTTAGCTCCCCCTCGACAATTTCAATTTCAGGTTGCTCCCCCTCAACATCATTATTCATTCTCCTATTCTCCCCCTCGAAAGAATGCTCCTCCTCAACTTGAGAAGTCAAATGCAAGTGCTCCCCCTCCACTTGAGCATTTGGCATACTTTCGCTATTTCCAGGAGAAGGTGATGTCAAGTTTTCATTAACTGCATCGTGAGTAAATGTCGAACATTCAGAATGCTTTGATAATTCTGGAAGTTGATTATCCTGAGCATTGATTTCAGCATCAGCAGCCCTATCTGGAACACCAAAAATTAAATCATAATCAAAATCAGACGAATTAAGACTTTCATATTCATTTGTTGATTCATTAAGTATTGGTTTTTGTTCGAAACATTTTTCAACTTCTTTGATATAATAATCATCGAACGTAAGATTGAATGTTTCTTCAATTTTCCTTGTTTGTCTATTCAACACTCGATATGCAACCGAATTATGAGAAGAACCCAAGAAAATTCCTTCGTCAGCTTTGGACTGAAATTTCGAAAGATTATCCTTGAGATTTATGATAAAACATATGCATCCAAAAACATGAAACAATTTGACATTAGGTTTTCGGTTATTGATAATTTCATAAGTAGTAATGTTGAATCTTCGATGAATGAACGATCTATTTTGTGTAAAACATGCAGTAGAAACGACTTCAACCCAAAGATATTGAGGAAGATTCGCATATGTGAGCATCGTTCTTGCAGCTTCACAAAGAGAACAATTTCGCCTTTCAACAACTCCATTCTGTTGAGGTATGTATGGTGACTAAAAATTATGCGAAATTCTTTTGTCTGTTAAAAACGAATCAAGAACATTGTTCTTAAATTCGGAACCATTGTCACTCTTGATTGTTCGAACTGTCTTCTTCAAACTTGTTTCCATCTTTTTGATAAAATCAATCATTATTTGAGCAACTTCTGATTTTAACCTGAGAAAATAAACCCAAGTAAATCGAGAAAAATCATCAACAATGACTAAAATGTACTGTTTCTTGTTGAGAGTTTCAACAATCGATGGTCCACAAAGATCAATATGAAGAAGTTTCAATGGCTCAATAATTTTCGAATCGATGATAATAGGATGTCCTTGTCGATGTTGTTTCCCTTGTTCGCAAGCTGCACATAAAGTATCATTATCAATGTTTAAAACAGGTAAACCTCGAACAAGATCATTTACCACCAATTTATTAAGATTTCGAAAATTCAAGTGAGAAAGACGTCGATGCCAAAGCTAGCTAACATCTGATGAAGCTTTAGAAATTAAACACACTATGGGAACACCAACAATAGGTTTTATGTCGAGAGTGAACATATCTCCTTTTCTTTTGGATTTGAGCAAAATTTCTTTGGTATTAACATTCGAAATAATGCTTCCTTCTTCATTAAACACCACTTGATTTCCAGTGCCCACAACAAGTTGCAAAACACTAATCAAATTATGTTGAAGACCTTAGACATAGGCAACTCAGTTTACAGTAAACTTCCCATTTGTGAGTTTACCATATCCTTGACTTGACACTTTTGATTGTTACCAATCTTCACAACACCATCATTTTCCAAACTTCGATAATCACGTAAATTCTCTTTCCTTCCAATCATGTGACGTGAGCAACCACTATCCATATACCATTTTTCATCATATTGCTAGTCACATAAAACCTACAATTAGTGGAAAAATTTAGGTACCCAAGGTTGTTTGGGTCCTTAGGGATTAGTTTGAAACACATTGTGAAATGAAGATCCTAAAATCCAATTACGAACTTTAGATTTAACACTATCAATTAAGTCCACTTCATTTGGTAAAGGTTCAAAAATATAATATTTCGAAAGTTTAGGACTTTCACTGACTTTCACCTTTGTCTTCTCAGATTGTGGCTTTGTTGCCTTTACATTCGAAACAGGACGCCATGCCTTAACAGAAGATATCGAGTCTTTCAATGATGAACTGACATTCGACATTTCGTTCAAATACTTTTCATAAGCATTTTTAATTTGTTGCTAAGAGTATTTTCCTGTTTGATAAGATTTCCCTTTGCCTTCAAGCCGGTGATCGATGTTTTTCTCATTTGATTGACCCTTGACGTACGAAACTTTGAACGTTTGTTTTGCTGGGGGATTGGGAAAATTTGGTTGTTGTGGTGTGAACTTGACATTTCGTGTTGAATGAACTTGATCAAACTTTTGTTTTTCAACATTTGAGTCAAAACGTTTTTGAACAAAATTTCGACGTTGAACAAATGATGAATTGGTTTTTGATGGCAATGATTTGGAAAAACCATTATTGGAAAACCTTGTTTGATTGTTAGAATTAGACTTCTTCAAAAATGACGAATTTGGCGAAGTTGAAAATTTCTTTTCATGAAATGTTTGACTATGATTTCGTGACAAAAACTTTGGTTCCTGATTTTTGATTTTCGAAAAGTCATTATGTGATGTTGATTGAGACAAATGCTTTTTAGACAGAGCAGGATTTTTCTTTATGTCTGAACTTGATGAAGACATTGTCTTAACCTTTTCAGACATTTTCTTTTCAGTTGTTTTCTTTTTCAAATCGTTTTGTTTCTTTCGAGTCTCAACAATTTGCCAAAAGATTTTCTTTCGTGCTTGTCTCTTTGAAATTCCATTTTCTTTCGAAAAATTTTCAATTTGATCTTTAAATTCTTTTGAATTTATTTTCACATTCTGTGAGTCAACTTCCAATTTCATTTCAACTTCATTCGACATTTGTGATTGTTTAATCGATGTTCGTTGAGGTTTTTCTCTTCGAAAAGTATATGAATTCTTTGTTAAAGTATTTTCGACAGTGCTTTGATTAGAGAAAAAACCTTCTTTCGAAGTTCATTTATTATCTTCTTCTACCAATTTGTTAAATTCATCCTTGATGTTATCAACATTCCCAGTAGTAACAAACACTTGATTTGGAAAGATGACATCATCGGAGCACTTGAAATTTGGATAAACCACCGCATTTGTTTCGAGATAATGAGCACCTTTTTCTTCCAATACTTTTTCAAATTTTTCTGTTTCTCCAAACACCTGATCAACAACAACTCTTGGAATTTCATTTTCTTTCGAAACATCAGTTGTTGAGGTTATTCCTTTCGAAATTTCATCATCATCCTCCTCATCATCACTACTGTCAGTTTGACTATCTCCAACACTTACATGATCAAAATCACAAACTTTCGAAGTGGAGGCTTGATCAGTGACAGTCTTAGTTAACGAATCATTATATTTTTCTTTGCCTTTACTCAAAGATGTGAAATTAATGATAGACAACTGAGAACAATCAACATCTTCAATTTCACTAATTTCGCTAAAATTATCAGAATTATCTTGAATATCAGCAAAATTAGATAGATTGTCAGATTTCGATTTCCAGTTCTTTTCAAAATTTTATGTTGTTCGTCCTTGGTTAAGGTGTCATTCACAATGTCAACTAATTCATTAGCATCAAGATATTCATCTATTTTCACAATCCCATAAGCAAACCTATTATCAGGAATTCTATCAAATTCAGCAATAGTTTTCTCACAATCATATGATATGCTATCAGCCTTCTCTCTTTCGAAAGCTAGAAAAGGTAGTAACTTCCTATGTTTTTCCTTGCTTATGTCAGATGAATGATGTAATGTAATTAGTTTTGCATACAAACGCTTAGCCGAATTACAATATATGTTTCTTTGAGCTAACAACATCCTTACATCTTTATCTAAATTTTCCCGATCAACCATTATGTTTGAAATCTGTAACTCTAAACAATCTATCTTATTCTTCTTTGTTTCCAAGATTCTTTGAGTTTCTAATAATTGAGTACTAGCTTTCTTAGCTTCATTGCTAGCAGAAATAACAAGATTATTCACATAAGTAACAGAAGCATCAAAATCAGTTAATACATAATCATATGCAGATGAAGGAATGTTAAATGATTGAAGTAGAGAACGTACCTTCGCAGTCATTGGTGAATTATCTCCAGAATTCGAAACAAAACATCTGCCTGTTACATTCTCTTCTTCGTCATCCTCGTACCTTGCATACATGGACCCATGGGTTGGATTTCTCATTTCTTTGGCATCTGACCCCGATGACCATATTTGATACTTTCCCTCATCTTCATCTTCTCCTCTAGCCACAAGTGAAAGATTTTTCGACTTTTTCTTGACTTCCTCCAGCTTCTCAGAGTAATAAGCCTAATCCTTCACTTTATTCTTCTTTCTTCTTTCGTTCTCAGCATACATTCATTAGCCACATGGATTGCTCCATGACAATAATGACAAGCTATCCATGAATCACCCTTCAGCTTATTCTCTTGTTTTGAATCCTCAGCTTTTACCTCTTTCTTCTCAAACCTATTCTCCTCACTAACCTTCCCAGAATAACTTCCCTTCGTTTCACCAGACTTCATATTTGCATTAAATGGCTTCTTGTAAAACTTCTTCACCTTGTTGTTGGAGTAAAACGCAACAGCTTCATCGTCTGAGTTGACAATCAGACCTTCTTCCTCAGAACTTTCGTTCTCAGCAACATCCTTCTCACTTTCTCTACCACTGCCGTTCGAAACCAGAGCTAAAGGACCACCCATACTGATCATTGACTCTTCTTCCATTTCATTCACTTCAGTTTCATGAGTTTTTAGCTGGTTGTAAAGATCATTCAAGGTAGAAAATCGAAACCATGTTGTGTCTTAATCATCAAACTTACACTCCTCCATTCTTTGCGAAGACCCATAACAAAAGTAATGTTGTATTCCATGTTAGTCCTTTTGATTCCATACCTTGTGCACTTGTAGACAAGCTCGTTCAGACGATCGTAATACATTTCAATCGTTTCTCCATCTTTCTGCGTGAATTCTCTTAATTCAATCAGACATTCTTTGACAAAGCTGATTTTGGTCTTTTCACTCCCCTGGTACTTTTCCTTCAACGTATTACATATATCTTTTGAAGTTTTGCAAGTGCGAACATGATTATACACCATAGGAGGAAGAGCACCACGAAACTCTCTCATGCATTTCTTCTCATACTTCTTCAACCTATCATTTTGTTCAGTAACACTTGGAGTTGATGAAGAAGTACCTATGCTTTCAACAGAAGAATATGGAATTACATCATTAGTAATGCATTTCCGTAGCTCTTCATCTATGTCATTCAAGTAATCCTCCATTCGATCAGCCCACTGATCGTAATACTATGGAATCAGCATTGGAATCTTCGTAGATGACCCAAGGAGATGAGAATATGATTTCATCATGTTCATGTTAAAATTCGCCATGCATGTACGGACGAATTTTCAGAAAAACTTCAGAAACTTTGAGAATTAATGGATGAATTGAACAGAAAGAACAAGAACACTCTATTAAACAAACTAGTTGCAGAATCGAATCACAACTGAAGATCAAGGATGATTTTCAGTATCAATGGTGCGGAAATTTGTGAATCGAAGATGAGACTCAAAATACGATTGATACAGAATGAAAATTAGATCATTGTAGTATGATTCCTGCTCTGATACCAAATGTAGAAGTGATTTAATCGAGTATGATTGTAATCAGAGTAATCAAAGTAGTATGAACACGGAGAGTAAATAAGATCCGGTTTATAGCTCAATTATAATTTCGTATACAAAGAGAAATCTAGAAAAAATGACTTCCAAAAGTTCTATCTAACTCTTAGTACAACTCCTATTTATAGGAGAATAAGAAAGTATACAAAAATACTAAAGACTAAACATCAAGACTTCGAAACTATTATGCCTTAGTAAATACATAAAATGACTTTCGAAACTGAATCAAATCACTTCGACACATTACAACATATTTGACACTAACACTATCTTATCATTACAGTACCGGTCCCCTTTATTTAATTAATCTCTTTTGACCACAAAATTAATTCTAAATTAATTCTTGATCAATATTAATTAAACAATATGATTTCTCTTCTAATATATTATTCACATAATATATTAATAAGTCATAATTAATCCTCTTTCTCCTTAATTCATCCTATCAGTTGCTATGGTGAAGGCAACCCAAAAGGACCATGCTCATAATCGGGTCAAGTACATACCAAAATAGTTATGGGCTTAAACACCTAATCCAACACTTTCATGTTAGTGTATAATAGGATCCTACTTTCTAAATGTACTCAGTCAGAGCAGTGAAAATGCTTTGTAAATGAAAGTAGCTTGCTATTGTAATTAAATGAAAGAAACTACAAAAGCACCAACCCCGTTGCGAAGTACATACATTTCATGTACTCGACCCACCAAACATCAACGAAAAAAATATGACCCGTGCAAGGCACGAGCTTCTTCACTAGTTCATAATTAATTATTAACTATTTCTAATTAACTTATTAATCATAAAAGAAATTAACAAATCACTTTATCTCTCTGCTAAAGTCATTCCCAACTATTTCTATCTTTTAAGGGTAGCCCAAAAAGGACTTTACTATTATTCCATAAAGTTATATTAATTATGTTTTGACTTTGACCAATTTAGTTATGACCTTAGACACCTATTCCAACATGAACAGGGTTTTTATTATAAGTTTGACTTTTATTCTAGAAACATATATGTGTTTAAAGATAATATGTTATATTTTGTGACTTGTCCCAATAATGGAATATATGAAATTGATTTAAATGGTTCATACCAAAAGGATAATTCAATGTACAACATAACAAACAAGAAAACAAAGTAGGACTCAAATAAAACTTATTATTGGCATTGTCGCCTTGGACACATAAAAAAAACTTGCATTGCTAAGCTTTAAAAGGATGTTATCTTAGAATCAACAGACTCATAGTCTTTTGATGTATGTGAATCATGTCTACGTGGAAAGATGACCAACGCTCCTTTTATCGGTGTTGGTGAAAGAGCATTAGATCTATTAGGACTCAAACATATTGATGTATGTGGAGTTTTATAAAAATGACTAGAAACAATGAAAGATACTTCATTACATTTACTGACGACTTTATTAGATTTGGATATGCATATCTCATGAAACACAAATATGAAGCATTCTATGTCTTCAAGGTATTCCAAAATGAAGTACAAAATTAGCTAGGGAAAATGATTAAAATCATACGATCAGACTGTGGTGGTGAATATCTAAGCTATGAGCTAGATGAACATCTTAAGAATTATGGCATGGTGTTACAACTCACTCCATCGGGAATACGACATCATAATGGCATTTCAGAAAAGAGAAATAGTACTTTACTTGACATGGTACGATCGGTGATCATTCATACTTCCCTTCCTTATTCATTTTGGGGTTATGCCCTCTATACCGCAGCTCGAATTTTAAACATGGTCCCAACTAAAAAGGTTAGTAAGACTCCGTACGACTTATGGCATGGAAAAGTTCCAAAAATGTCTTACTTAAAGATTTGGGGTTGTGAAGAATATGTTAAATGAGAGACTTATAACAAGCTTGAACCTAGATCTAAAAGGTGTATCTTTGTGGGATGCCTAAAAGAAACCATGGGTTATTACTTCTTTCATAAAGAAGAACCGAGTGTTCATAACCCGGAAAGCAGTGTTTCTTAAATATGACTTTATCTTGTATAAAGAAAGAGGGAGCCCCTTTAATCTCAAATAAATTAGAGAAATACAACCTTTAGGTGAGAATGATAAATAATAAAGCATTTTTAAACATGAAATTATCATTAAGATGCTGGAAAACACAACAACTGCACAACGCTCAAGTAGACCTCGTCAGGAACCTAACAGATTTAGATTTATCATTCCTGAAGAGGAAGTATTATTGATGGATCAATGTGACAAATGGATTGAAGCCGTGAGCGCCGAAATCCAATCCATAAATGACAATCAAGTATGGGACTTGGTTGACTTACCTCCTAACAGCAGGGCTATTGGAAGCAAGTGGATCTTCAAGAAGATGATCAACATGGGCGGAAATATACAAACATTCAAGGAACAACTTGTTATGAAAGGGTATACTCAAATTCAAGGCGTTGACTATCAAAATACTTTCTCACTCGTTGCCAAGATTAAATATATTAGAATTATCATGGCCATAGCTGCATATTACAACTATAATATATGTCAAATGCATGTTAAAACCTCTTTCATTAATGGATATATTGAGGGAGATATCTATATGGAGCACCATGAAGGTTTTATCAAAGCAAATAACCTAATTAAGTGTGGAAACTGAAGAAGTCCATTTCTGGATTGAAACAAACATCTTGGGCATGGTATCATCATTTTGATGAGAATAACAAAAAGTTTGGTTTATCTGAAAGCCCCAATGAACCATGTGTATACATCAAAACACGTGGGGGCCAAATTGTTTTTCAGATTCTATATGTCAATGACATATTACTGATTGAGAAAGATATCCCAACATTAAAAGAGACTAAGGGTTACCTTAGCAATTCCGTCCAAATGAAAGATCTAGGGGATGTTGAATATATATTCGGTATTAGGATCTATAGAGATAGATCCCAAAGGCTCATTGGTTTGAGTCGGAGCACATACATTGACAAGATCTTAAAATGCATTTCAATGGATCACTTAAAACAAGGAATTGTACCAAACTGCCTTGCATCATTCTTTGTAAGGCAGACTGCCCTAGTATGACGATGAGATCAAAAGAATGAGTCGCACAACGTATGCTTTAGCAATAGGTTCAATTATGTATGTTATTAGTCTAACTAGTAGATGTCAAGTTAATCCTATCTAAGAGCATTGGATGGTTTTAAAGAACATACTTAAGTACTTAAGAAGTACTAAAGACATGTTCCTAATTTTTGGAGGAGTTGAGGAAGAGCTTGTTGTAAGATATTACATTGATGCTAGCTTCAACATTGATCGAGGTTACTCACGTTTACAGTCGGGATACGTGTTCACACTTAATGGAGGAGTCATTGGCTGGAAAAGTTCAAAGCAAGAAGTTGCCGCACTTTCTACTATAGAATCTGAGTATATTGTTGCGTCTGAGGCAGCTCAAGAAGTTGATTGGATGAAGAAATTCGTCGGTGATCTGAATATTGTTCTAAGCATCAAAAATGACATTGAGATGCTTTATGACAACACTGGTGCTAACGCTATCATAAGAGACCCGATGGATATCAACAAGACTAGACACATTCAACGGAAATTCAATTTCGTTCGTCAAGAGCTGGAATTGGGAAATATATGCATTGAGAAAGTTCATATAGATGATAATCTAGCATATCCATTCACAAAGCCTCTTTCTCAAATCAAGTTTAAGAGCCATACAAAAGGAATCAGTCTTCGATTAGCCAATGATCGGATTTAAATATGTACTTTACTAATATATGGATATTCTAAACTATGTAGAAATGATATGTAATCTCTTTTGATATATGAGATATCTCTTTTGTGTCAAATATTATTGGGTTCTATGTTAGCATGTTATTTAATCCTTGAATAAGGTCATTATTCAACGTTATCCGAAACCAGTCACTTTTGTGGGAGAAACTTTGAATTAAGACTAATATGAATCAGATTGTTGATTTCAAATGGTAAAATAGAAAGTGTTGCATCCAAATTCAAAAGTACTTGTTAGAAAACAACTATTGGATATGATCCGCAACAAGAATCACTTCATGGATCGTTATCATAATTAAATCTTGAACATTGGTAACATATCTTTATGTCTTTCGACCTGAGATACATATTGGGGAACTCAAGTATGGAGATTGTTATACCTTGACATGGTTAAACGTTTTTCATAACCGTGCAGTCATAAAATCCTTCGTTGTGTATAACATGAACTATACGAGAATGTGTATGTAGTCAATATGGAATTTGATCCTCTTATGTGTTGAGGTTTATACATATAAGCACCTAACTTAAAGTTCAATGTCAAATGAGAATGAGTACGTTCCATGTCTCATATCCAACACGATGTCTGAAACAAAGAGAATATTGATACACGTACATTATACTTCAATTGCAGCTTTTGAGGTCCTAGAATTGGATGTTCATTGATGGCACCCCTTCGTTTGTTGTTAGGGGCGGTAGCCCGTTGTTAGACGCCAACTACTCTCTATGTCAGTCTGTAATGAATCTTGTGAAAGTGGGAGATTTTTGGATCTATATGATCAAGACTCATTATTGAGTGATGTTTCTAATAACATATGATCCTCTATGGTCACACCTTAATCAAGTTTGTACTTATTGAATATTTATTAAGTGTTTGATTATTAATAAATAAATTCAACTCTTGTATTTGATTAGAGAAAAATTATTGTTTTATGAAAATAATAATAAAAAACAAGAAACTAGTTATTACATGATATGGTATGATTAATAAGTCATGTATGACTTAACTAATTTGGTTGGAGTAATTTGCAAAAGAAACAAGAAGACAATTTTTATCTTCTTTAGGCCTTAGGGCTGCAACTTTTAAGAGGATGAGGAGGTTATTTGTCAACCTCCATCTCTTGTCTCTCATGCTTCTATCTAGTGTATTATTTTACATTATTTTATTGGCTTTTCCCTTACCTTGAACGTGGATATATAAGAGACGCTCTTAAATAAAAATTTTCTAGTTTTTTTCCTCCAATTATCTCCCAAAATTCGTGGGTTTCTACCCCTAAAACTCACTCACTTTTTAAGTTTGACACTTGGTTTTTGGTGCTCTCTTTGTGTTTTCCTTTAGTGTTTATTTTGTTAAGCACTTAAAGGCTTAAAGAACAAAGCATACAAGAAGGAAACTAGAAATTCTAGGTACCATACTCTTGGTGGTCGATACTTCTAGAGAAGATCATCCTCTTTGATGTTACCATCTTCATCAACACCCCAAAACCAAGTGGGTTCAAAGGCTCCAAAGGTTGTCATTCTAAAATAACATATGGTTGGTTTTAATATCATTCTAACATCTTTAAAAGGATCCTTGGTGGTTTTGTTTTGAAATACACTAAAAAAATTTAAGAAAATTTTAAAGCTTTTGTTGTCCGGTTTTTTGAAAAACTCTCTTTTTTTTGTATCAAAACCTATTATAATTGGTCGACTTGTATTTCGATGTTCATCATGGATGCCTGTTGATTGCATAAAGTAGCTTGCTGATGTCTAAGAGCTATATCAGTGACGTTTTGTCGTTTCTTGCTTGACTCCTTGAATCGGGCTAAAACCCCTTCACGATCGTGTTTTTTTTGGATTGTGGTTGCTATTTTTGGTAGAAGCCCTGTCCTTGTTTTCGATACTTCTCCTCCTTCTCCTTCTTGTACCCGTCATATGGATTCCCTTCTAGCTTCATCTTTCCCAATCCTCATCAAACCGATCTCCACTTGAGTAGCACACTTGAGCCTTCTTGTTCTCGTTCTCATCCAAGTCACAATCCTTCTTCAAATGAGGTCCAGTGCAATTATCACATCCCAATTGAGTTTCCTGAACAGATCACCCCATCTTGTTAATCCTCTAATCCATAGTGTCTAGTTTAGGAATTATAGACACCAAATTTTCTTGTGCTCCGTCTCCATTTGACTTTCTTCTCATAACATCTTCTAGTGGATTGTGGTATTCCCTTGAATTCTTTGCAAAATCTTTGATCAATGCTTTTTTGTTAGCCATATCCTTCTTCCTCATAGGACCTTGGGAATGGATGTGACATCCCCATTTTTACAGCCAGAAAAGACCAATTTTGTTTATGCTTGTTTGAAAATCAGAGTAACATTTTAAATACAAGTGTTGCGGAATTTGTCCCAAAACAAAATATGATAAAGATTTATCAAAAGCATTTTCAAATAAATGTATTTCATTAAAAGACTCGGGATGTCATGTTCGATACAGATCAAAAGCATAAACAGTACAACATAAGCCTTACTACATTATTTCGTATTTACAAGACTTTAATCCCTTATCTCTCATCCAAACTTCTATGCTCATGCGCCACTACCTGTAATACAAGAAACTGAGTGGGTCAGGCTTGGGAGCCTGGTGAGCACATAGGGTTTTCAACCCACAATAAATAAGTTTATTAACTTTATCAAACCAAACAAACCCGACTACCCGTTCCCGTTATCCTCACTTTACGTCCCTAAAACATCTAACTCAAGGGACCTAGTCTAAGGACTTTCATCGGGGTGACAACACATGCTTCGGGGATTCCTCAGCAATTCATGTCAAATAAGGCAACCATGTGGGGGATGGAGTACTGCTGGTAAACACACAGTTCAAATAAACACCTACAGGTTGCGAGCCTGCTAGCGTTCCACTGGACTGTCTAGAATAGTCCGTGGCCGTCATCTATACTCCGCTAGATGACTGGATCATCAATAACATCTATAACGAGGCCTCTCATTATTTTATTTTGTCACACAGCAACTATTACATCTACCCATGTTTTACCCAACACATTTTGTAGATATAAAATACATATACAGTTTAAATCATTTAAAACATGTATAAAATCGTTCATCCAGCATAGATAGCAAGTATACAGATAATATGCACACGTAGCACGTAATTTATATAAAATACTTCATATCTATGTGTAAGATGAAAGTAACTATGCACTCACTTGATTAGGTGGTGACTCGGTATTCGAACAGCGCTTCGTTATCTCAAAACAATTTTTCCTTGACCAAAACCTAGTATCAATACCACTAGAGTTTAGTTTTGACGTTAACCGCGACTAATTAATAGTCTAGCTTTTATTATTATTATATAAGCGTTAAATAACACTCAATATAACTCATAATAATAGCCCAAATAATTATTTTAAGGACCTAATAACATTACTATAATAATTTAAAAGTTATATTAAAAATTGCGTAGGCGTAGCTCACTTACAGCGGATTTTAAAGAAAACCGGGCTTTGCTCGGAGCAGCGTTTCCGAACCGAAAGACCCTTTTTCTCGGGACTCCGGGAGCCTCGGGGCTTCCTTTGGGTGCTAGGGGTTTTATCTAGGGTTTAGGGGAGTTGGAATGGGTTAGAGAGAGAAAGTATTTAGAGAGAGAAGTGGAAATGTGTGAAAAATCCGGGTAATCTCGCATGGTATTTATAGAGCCGGAACTTCGGACCTACGCTGCGCGTTCAACAAGTTACGCGGGGCGTAACTTCGGATAGGGTTGCGAGGTGGCGGTCTCCGGGTGGTGCGACGTGGCTTAAGCTGGACCGAGGGAGGGCTCGCGTACGCGACGCGTTCGGAAGAGGCCACGCTGGGCGTAATGCGAGGGTGACGCGTCCTTCATCCGAAGCGAGACCGTGCTCAGCAAGCGACGGCTGAGATTTGGCCACGTCATCGTATCTTGCATCAGATTTCGTAAATTGCACACTCGACTTTAAAAATTCGTAACTTTCACATACGAGCTCCGTTTTCGATGTTCTTTATATCGACGCGTAGGCGCGAACGTACTCTACAACTTTCGTTTAGACTCCGTCGGCTAATTTTGACCTTATTTTAAAAGTTATATTTTTAACAGGCCGGGACAGGATTGGTCCCTTAAAAATTCATAACTTCTTCATCCGACATCCGTTTTCGTCTGTCTTTTCATCGTTATGCTACTATTAAAGAGATCTTCGATTCTCGTTTAGGTTGTGTCGGCTAAAAACCGCTCGATCTAATATTCGAACTTCGGGCTGTACACTGCTAAGCCGAAACTTCGAAAAATCATAACTTCCTCATACGAAGTCAAATTTGGGCGTTCTTTTTATGGAAGCTCTCGATTTAACGTTTTCTACGACTTTCGTTTAGATCGCTAAGGCTAAAAGTCGCTCTATCGTAAATTCACTATTTACGCTTCCCGGCGTCGTGCCGGTTCCGTCGTGAAACTTTGACGGGTCATAACTTCTTCGTTATAACTCGGATTTCGACGTTCTTTATATCTCCGGAATCTTTGTTTCGACCACTACAACTTTATGTAAAGATATCGGGATTATCTCACACTTTAATTTTGACGCTTATTTTTATTCTTTATTAATTATACATTTATAATTAAATAATAAGCACACAAATACACATAATTCACATAGTATTCAAATATTTCATCTTTATTACATCAAAAAGAGTTACAATAGTTGACATATACTATTACGTCGTCTAAAAATGCTTAGCCTCGAAACCCGGGCGTTACAATTCTCTCCCCCTTAGGATGATTCCGTCCCGGAATCATGCGTCAGCAAACAAATGCGGATAGCGACTCATCATGTCATCCTCTGTTTCCCAAGTGAGATTCGGCCCATTCGAATGTTTCCATTGGACTAGCACTAAGTCGACCATCTTGCGTCGTAACTTCTTAGTCTTACGGTTAACAATTGCCTCGGGCTCTTCAATCAGCCTCTTGTTTTCATCCATTCTTAACTCTGAGATTGGAATTATGTCGGGAACTTCTCCCGTGAACTTCCTCAAATAAGACACATGGAAGGTGTTATGAATACCATCCAGTTCTTCGGGTAATTCGAGCTTGTAAGCTTGGTTCCCAATCTTCTGAAGAACTTTAAACGGTCCAATAAGCCTTGGACTCCACATTCCTCGTTTTCCGAATCTTATAAGTCCCTTCCACGGTGAGACTTTAAGCAATACCGAATCCCTAACTTCGAAGGTCATCGGTCGTCTTTTCTTGTCAGCATAGCTCTTCTGACGATCCTGAGCTGCTAACATCCTTTCCCTGATCACCTTTAACTTCTCAGAAGTCTCATGGACTATCTCGGGGCCCATAAACTACTTTTCTCCAGCCTCAAGCCAACAAGACGGCGTACGACACTTTTTCCCGTACAAAGCTTGATAGGGTGCCATCTTGATGCTTGAGTGGAAACTGTTGTTGTAGGAAAATTCTACCAAAGGTAAGTGCTCGTCCCAGTTCCCTTGGAACTCGAGGGTACATGCTCTCAGCATATCTTCAAGCGTTTGAATCGTTCTTTCGCTCTGACCATCAGTCTGCGGATGGTAAGCTATACTCAGACACAACTTCGTACCCAGTTCCTCTTGTAGACTCCTCCAAAACTTCAACGTGAAACGACTATCACGATCCGATACAATCGTTAGAGGAACACCGTGAAGTCTCACAATTTCCTTCACGTAAGCATTTGCAAGCTTATCCATAGACCACCTTTCGTTGGCTGCTATGAAGTGTGCACTCTTTGTGAAACGATCCACGACTACCCAAATCATGTCGTGACCGTTCTTTGTCCTGGGTAGTTTAGTCACAAAATTCATGGTGATGTCTTCCCATTTACCCATGGGTACAGGTAAAGGTTCTAAACTCCCATATGGTTTCTGATGTTGTGCCTTAACTCTCGCACATGTTACACACTCGGCCACATACTTCGTAACATTGAGCTTCATCGTCGGCCACCAGTAGTAGGGTTTTAGCTCCCTATACATTTTAGTGCTACTGGGATGAATTGAGTACATGGTCTTGTGAGCTTCTTCCATCAAAAGATCTCTTATTCCTCCCGTCTTAGGTACCCAAATCCGATCTTGGAATTCCTTCAGCCCTTGACGGTTTGTACCGAATACCAACATCTTTCCCAAACGTTCTTCCTTTCGGTCATTCTTTTCTGAAGCTTCTTCTTGAGCTTTCTTGATACTTTCCACAATCGTCGAGACAACTTCTATTCTCAACGCTCTTGGCCTTTTCCTCTCAAGGTTGACTTTTCGACTGAGAGCATCAACGACAACATTTGCTTTACCAGGGTGGTAAAGTATCTCACAGTCGTAGTCCTTGAGTAATTCCAGCCAGCATCGTTGACTCATGTTCAATTCTTTCTGATTAAAGAGATACTGGAGACTCTTATGATCAGTGAAAAGTTTGCACTTCGTGCCATAGAGGTAATGTCTCCATATCTTTAGAGCAAAAACTACTGCTGCCAACCCCAAATCATGAGTGGGGTAGTTCTTCTCATGCTCCTTCAATTGTCGAGATGCGTATGCTATCACTTTTTCTCTTTGAGTCAGGACACATCCTAACCCGACTCTCGACGCATCGCTATACACGGCGAAATCTTCGACTCCATTAGGTAGAGAAAGAATCGGTGCTTCACATAATTTCTTCTTTAGCTTCTCGAACGCTTCTTCGTGCTTCTCACTCCATGTGTATGTAGCTCCTTTATGTGTCAAAGCTGTCAACAGAGCAGCAATCGAAGAAAAACCTTGGATA
Source organism: Lactuca virosa (assembly GCF_052849685.1). Lineage (NCBI taxonomy): Eukaryota > Viridiplantae > Streptophyta > Magnoliopsida > Asterales > Asteraceae > Lactuca > Lactuca virosa. Next base: position 242,571,169 of record NC_136429.1, on the reverse strand, counting down.
AATCGTCGGTAGTATCCGGCTAATCCCAAAAAGCTTCGAATCTTTGTGGGACTTTTCGGTCGTTCCCACTTCATCACAGCTTCGATTTTTGTTGGGTCAACCATTATTCCCTCCTGGTTAACCACATGACCCAAGAATTGGACTTCTCGGATCCAAAAATCACACTTGGAGAACTTAGCATAAAGCTTCTCCTTCTTCAAGACTTCCAACACCTCTCGTAGATGCTTGCCATGCTCCTCCTGGCTTTTCGAGTAGATCAGAATGTCGTCGATGAACACTATCACTCATTTATCGAGGAATGGTTTACAAACCCTATTCATTAAATCCATGAATGTTGCTGGAGCATTGGTTAGTCCAAACGACATAACCAAGAACTCATAGTGTCCATATCTCGTTCTGAACGCAGTCTTCTCGATATCCTGCTCTCTCACTTTTAGCTGATGATATCCTGACCTAAGATCGATCTTTGAGAAATAGCTCGAACCTTGCAGCTGATCGAATAGGTCATCAATCCTCGGCAATGGGTACTTGTTCTTCACCGTTGCCTTGTTCAGCTCTCGGTAGTCTATACACATTCTCATGCTCCCGTCTTTCTTCTTTACGAATAGCACCGGAGCTCCCCAGGGTGATGAACTAGGTCGAATGAAACCGTTGTCCAACAACTTCTGAAGTTGTGTCATAAGCTCCTTCATCTCCGTCGGTGCTAATCGGTATGGTGCCTTTGCTATCGGTGTCGTTCCTGGTAACAAGTCTATACGAAACTCCACTTGTCTATCAGGTGGTAATCCGGGAAGATCTTCGGGAAAGACTTCTGGATAATCACACACGACTGGTATACTCTGCACCTCATTCTTTTCCTTCTTAGCATCGATAACGAATGCCAAGTATGATGCACATCCCTTGGACAAACATTTTCTGGCTTTCATCAGGGAGATGATTCCAGAATTCACTCTGCGTTTGTCCCCGTACACCATAAATGACTCCTTTCCGGGTGGGTTTACCCTTACTATCTTCTTTCGGCATTGAATCTCAGCATCGTTGGTGCTAAGCCAATCCATACCCAAAACGATATCGAAACCGTTCAACTCTATGGGTAATAGTTCTTCGTGGAATTCGTTTTCGTTTAGGTCGATGACGATGTTCTTAATACGATTACTAACAGGTACGAACTTGCCACTGGCAACTTCTACAATCAGGGCATTATCAAGTTTTTCTACAGGCAATGCTAATTTCCCACCAAATTTATGCGATATAAAGGATTAGTTGGCTCCGGAATCGAACAGTATATTGGCAGGCAAACCATTTACAAGAAAAGTACATGAAGCAACGTCTGTTGCCTCCTTCGCAGCCTCGAGCGTCATCTGGAAGGCTCTCGCCTTCGGCTTCGGTGGAATGTTGGGCCTTGCCGCATCTTTCTTCTTTGGGCAATCCTTAGCAATGTGTCCTTCTTCACGACACTCGTAGCACACCCTTTTGTTGATGGTGCACTCATTTGCATAGTGCCCCGTTTTCCCACACTTGTAGCAGGTCACTTCCTCGCTACATTTTCCCGAGTGCTTCTTATTGCACTTCTCGCACCATTTTGATTCATTTCCTCCTCCACCGAACTTCTTTGAACCGAACTTTCTCTTCTTAGTGTTGGGCTTTGCGGACCCCTCGAACTTCCTTTTCTCGCCAACCTCAACCTTGCTGCCAGCTCTTCCCTTGATCATCTCTTCCACAGACGTGGCAGCCCAGATAGCCGCCTCCAGAGTATGTGCCTGACGTACCGGCACCGCATACTCCCATGGGAGCCCCTTAGCGTACTTGTCGATCTTTGTCAACTCATCCGGAACAAGACGCAAGGCAAACTCCATTTACCGTGAAGTTGTTAGTGTACTCATCAATGGACATGCTTCCTTTCTTCAGGGTTAGTAACTGGTTCTCTAGCTCGAGCAGGTTTTGGGCTAAGCAGTACTTGCGTTTGAATTGTACTAAAAACTCCGCCCATGTCAGCTGCAGGGGCTCTTTAGGGCTCAAGGTCTTCCCCAGGGTGTTCCACCAACGCACAGCGCCCCCTTGGAACTGACGTATAGCAAATGTAGTCTGTAGTTTGCCTCTGCATCCACACGTCATGAAAGCTAACTCCATTTCCGAGATCCAATCCATGACCCCGATCGGCTCTTCCTTTCCAGTGAAGGTCGATGGCTTGCAAGTCAGAAAATCCTTGTACTTGCATCCATTCCTCTCGACTCCGTCATCCTGGTGGTTTTGTCGAACTATCGGTGGGTTGACTTGACCAACGGTTCCACTGTAGTTCCTCTCCTCAGTCTGCCCTTCGTTCAACTCGGGCTGTTCGATCTGTATGGTAGCTTCCTCTCGATTTTTGTTGGAGCAAACGTCTGGTTTCCTCCATTTGACGATCCAACATCGCTTGGATCATCGCTTGCACTCCGGCCATCGTTATTGGCTCAGCAGCAGCTACCACAACCGGTATTTTCTCAATCACTGGGGGATGGTTCCTGTTCCCATTTGCATTCCCGGCTCTACTACGGGTTCTTGCCATTTTGATCTATACATCGAATAAGGTGAATTCAGATCTTTATTTAGGATAGTCGTTTAAACCGTCCTTATCACTCCGAAACATTTACATGATAGTTCTAATATCGTAGTCGTACGATTAGAATCCTAAACACATAAGGTTTCCAGATCCGGTCGGCAACAGACCATAGATCCGAACAAATAACAGCATATCAGGAACAAAGCATTTAGCACATAAAAGCATTTTAGGCATAATTCCTAAAATAAGCTAGTGCTCACACCTCACAATCATCGCTTAGCATTCTAAGTTTAAGTTTAGAAATCCTACAAATTCCTAGTTCGCTTAAACTAATGCTCTGATACCAACTGTGACATCCCCATTTTCACGGCCAGAAAAGACCGATTTTGTTTATGCTTGTTTGAAAATCAGAGTAACATTTTAAATAAAAGTGTTGCGGAATTTGTCCCAAAACAAAATATGATAAAGATTTATCAAAAGCATTTCCAAAGAAATGTATTTCATTAAAAGACTCGGGATGTCATGTTCGATCCAGATCAAAAGCATAAACAGTACAACATAAGCCTTACTACATTATTTCGTATTTACAAGACTTTAATCCGTTATCTCTCATCCAAACTTCTATGCTCATGCGCCACTACCTGTAATACAAGAAACTGAGTGGGTCAGGCTTGGGAGCCTGGTGAGCACATAGGGTTTTCAACCCATAATAAATAAGTTTATTAACTTTATCAAACCAAACAAACCCGATTACCCGTTCCCGTTATCCTCACTTTACGTCCCTAAAACATCTAACTCAAGGGACCTAGTCTAAGGACTTTCATCGGGGTGACAACACATGCTTCAGGGATTCCTCAGCAATTCATGTCAAATAAGGCAACCATGTGGGGGATGGAGTACTGCTGGTAAACACACAGTTCAAATAAACACCTACAGGTTGCGAGCCTGCTAGCGTTCCACTGGACTGTCTAGAATAGTCTGTGGCCGTCATCTATACTCCGCTAGATGACTGGATCATCAATAACATCTATAACGAGGCCTCTCATTATTTTATTTTGTCACACATCAACTATTACATCTACCCATGTTTTACCCAACACATTTTGTAGATATAAAATACATATACAGTTTAAATCATTTAAAACATGTATAAAATCGTTCATCCAGCATAGATAGCAAGTATACAGATAATATGCACACGTAGCACGTAATTTATATAAAATACTTCATATCTATGTGTAAGATGAAAGTAACTATGCACTCACTTGATTAGGTGGTGACTCGGTATTCGAACAGCGCTTCGTTATCTCAAAACAATTTTTCCTTGACCAAAACCTAGTATCAATACCACTAGAGTTTAGTTTTACCGTTAACCGCGACTAATTAATAGTCTAGCTATTATTATTATTATATAAGCGTTAAATAACACTCAATATAACTCATAATAATAGCCCAAATAATTATTTTAAGGACCTAATAACATTACTATAATTATTTAAAAGTTATATTAAAAATTGCGTAGGTGTAGCTCACTTACAGCGGATTTTAAAGAAAACAGGGCTTTGCTCGGAGCAGCGTTTCAGAACCGAAAGACCCTTTTTCTCGGGACTCCGGGAGCCTCGGGGCTTCCTGTGGGTGCTAGGGGTTTTATCTAGGGTTTAGGGGAGTTGGAATGGGTTAGAGAGAGAAAGTATTTAGAGAGAGAAGTGGAAATGTGTGAAAAATCTGGGCAATCTCGCATGGTATTTATAGAGCCGGAACTTCGGACCTACGCTGCGCATTCAGCAAGTTACGCGGGGCTTAACTTCGAATAGGGTTGCGAGGTGGCGGTCTCCGGGTGGTGCGACGTGGCTGAAGCTGGACCGAGGTAGGGCTCGCGTACGCGGCGCGTTCGGAAGAGGCTATGTTGGGCATAATGCGAGGATGACGCGTCCTTCATCCGAAGCGAGACCGTGCTCAGCAAGCGACGGCTGAGATTTGGCCACGTCATCATATCTTGCATCAGATTTCGCAAATTGCACACTCGACTTTAAAAATTCATAACTTTCACATACGAGCTCCGTTTTCGATGTTCTTTATATCGATGCGTAGGCGGAAACGTACTCTACAACTTTTGTTTAGACTCCGTCAGCTAATTTTGAATTTATTTTAAAAGTTATATTTTTAACAGGCCGGGACAGGATTGTTCCGTTAAAAATTCATAACTTCTTCATCCGACATCCGTTTTTGTCTGTCTTTTCATCGTTATGCTAATATTAACGAGATCTTCGATTCTCGTTTAGGTTGTGTCGGCTAAAAACCGCTCGATCTAATATTCGAACTTCGGGCTGTACACTGCTAAGCCGAAACTTCGAAAAATCATAACTTCCTCATACGAAGTCAGATTTGGGCGTTCTTTTTATGGACGCTCTCGGTTTAACGTTTTCTACGACTTTCATTTAGATCGCTAAGGCTAAAAGCCGCTCTATCGTAAATTCACTATTTACGCTTCCCGGTGTCGTGCCGGTTCCGTCGTGAAACTTTGACGGGTCATAAGTTCTTCGTTATAACTCGGATTTCGACGTTCTTTATATCTCTGGAATCCTTGTTTCAACCACTACAACTTTATGTAAAGATATCAGGCTTATCTCACACTTTAATTTTGACACTTATTTTTATTCTTTATTAATTATACATTTATAATTAAATAATAAGCACACAAATACACATAATTCACATAGTATTCAAATATTTCATCTTTATTACATCAAAAAGAGTTACAATAGTTGACCTAGACTATTACATCGTCTAAAAATGCTTAGCCCTGAAACTCGGGCGTTACAATGGAGAAGTTTATGAGTGCACACGTTGATCCCATTATAGAAAGTCGAGATCTCTTGTTGCAGATTTCAGTCATGTTGAGGGAAATTCCTTAGCATCCCTTTGTAACGCTCCCAAGCTCACTAGTACAAAAATGACCTACGGACACACCATAAAAAGTGTGACCATATGTGTACAGTGACATTTTATTTTTTCACTGAAAGTGTAACGGAAGGTGACGCCATCGTATGGGTCTTATGGTCACTTTAAAATGCAGTGTCCATATGATATGAAAACATGTGTTCGTATTATAAAAGTGTGGCAATTGGGTAGGGAATTTTTTTTTTGCTAAAATCAATCATTTTATCCAATATTGTGGCGTTAAACCGTCAATAGACACATTTATTTACTAATTGTAGTGACTGTATATCCCCAACTTGCGACATGTATGTTGTTTTAGTGTGGTTTTTTTATAATATATTATCACATAGTTTAAAGTTTATTAAGACTATTGGGTATCTTTTGCAAACATGTAATTACAAAGAGCATGATCATGTTTGCTAAATGGTCACATGTAATTAATTCCATAAGTGGCGATTTGCTAATAATTAGTCACAAAAACAATCAATTTTGGTGACTATTGTCTATCGTATAGTGACACACAATTAAGTGAAACACTATCATAAATATTATAAAGGCACATATTTTATTTAAATTAAGGACTATTGGGTATCTTTTAAAAACATGTAATTACAGTGAAAATGACCATGTTCACTAAATGGCCACATGTAATTAATTTCATAAGTGGCGATTTGCTAATAATTAGTCACAAAAACAATCAATTATGGTATTTTTTTGTCACATCAATTTTTTTATGTTGTTATTGTTTAACTCATCTTCACAAAAACTTTAGAAAAACATGATTTTAAAACAATTGTAGACGCATAATTACTTTAGATTATGGATATTGTTAACCGTTTAGCCACATGTCAAAAATGATGTAAAGTCACCATTGTATAATTTTAGAGACATTGAAAAACTGTAAAACATGGCCAATTAAATTAAAGCCACAATAATTCAATTTTTATTGTTGTTTTTCTATATTGTAGACACATCAAAAGAATATAAATTAAAGTAACCAAAACCCGACAATATGAAACAATATCAAATATCAGATTTCGATATTATTAATAATTAAAATCCAAATCCATACATTAAATTCATAATTAAAATACCAAAAAAATTGTACTAATTGCAAGTATTAAAATATGGTAAAGAAAGCAAAAACATCATAAACCAAAAACTAGACATAACCAGGCATTCATCTTGTTGGTAATGCCCCTTGTGTTCTTGAGAAGGGTATGCAATGATATATAAGTTGGTTTTCGCCTCTTTGAGTTTTGAAGTTCATGGTGTTGAGGTGATATCATATTTAGTACCTATACCAACAACATTGAAGCCAAAAATGAGTACATTAAAAACTTAGTAGAGTAGTTTATGAAGGAATAAAATTGTATCAGGAATTGCAGTTGCAGACTTAGTTTGAATTGTTATTTGGTGGTTTTTGCAATTTCTTAAAAAGAGTGAAGTCCCAAACGAAAAATCGTAAATTAGTACAAAAAAAAAAGATAACAACGAGTTTGTGAAGTGATGACATACCGGTGTTAAGGATTCCTCTATTGGTTCTTTGGTAGTTGAAATCATAACAAACCATGATGCGATCTAATAGAACCAATGCAAATTTGTTGATAACAGCCTAAGAACCGTGTAAATCATGATAGCTCAAAACCTATAAATTCATTAGTTATTTTCATCAAGAACAAAGAAAACTGATATTTCAATATTTGGAGAATACATACCCTTCATAGTATTTAAGTTTCATGGTAGAAACCCTTCATCGAAGGTAGATACACATTATAGCATTTGAGTTTCATAGTAGCTGGGCATACATGTCTTTCAATTAGTCTAGAGATAAGTACCTATATCACATTGATAATGGTTGTTTAAAATAATTAAAATATTTATAAAAACTGAACACAAATACCTCATTCCATTAATGAATTTAAGAACAAATTAATACCTCATGGTCCTTTATGCTTCCCTCCTGCTTGAAAAATCTTCCACTAGAAAAGAGAAACAAATATCAAAATATTTGTATACAACGTATAAAAAAGTAATTTAGTTCATTCAGGTATTGCTAATTAATTTTGACACATAAAAAAAATAAACAAGCATTATGCTTGCCTAGTTCTACCACCTGTTGAAAAAAAATCTTGATAATTTACATACATAAGGTAAAAGTCAAAAGGCTAGCTTGGATTATCAAACAAATAAACATATGTATAAAGAATCTACATAAAGAAATTAAGTAATTTAGCACCCATAGTCAATGCCATTGGAGGACCAAATATCAACAAAACATTTGATCTAAAGAAATTTGGTAGAAATTTAATTTTAATTTTATGTAGATACTTAATTTGGACTGTTTATTGGCCAATGACTCACACAGACTGAAAATTGTATATTCCTCCTTAGTAGATATGCTTCCTCTTTTTGATTCCAACCCCACATAATCTGAGTGCAATCGTCCAAAAGTTGTTATGAAACTTGTAACAATAAATAGATTGATATGGGAATTAATGCTAATTCGTATAAACCAAAACTTATTTGCAAGTTCTCTAACCAAAAACAATGGTATATTTATTCAATTATTGCATAGCATGCGTCACATCTAGAATCAACATCGCTACCTGCATTTAACATAAAATTTTCTTGAAATTAGGGCATACACATATCTACTTGCATTTAACAGAATAATTTATTGAAAATAGGCATCACTTAATATTACCTTCACCGTCACACTCGTTTATAATCCAAGCTAGACAATATCTGTCCAGACACCAAGTAAAACACGATTTTAGGAAGCAAAAAACTTACCGAAAGGGTGATGTCGGAGTGGCGGTCTTGGCAGAGTGGTGGTTGTGGCGGAGTGAAGGTGCTGGCCGCAGGAGGTTAAAGGAATGTCGATGGAAGCGGGAGACATCCGATTTTGTGGATGTCGATGGGTATTAGGGAAAAAGGGGAATGAGGCATTTTTCATTAAGATACCGACTCAAGTGGTTGCACCGAAAGGATAAGAGGAGTATCTATACCTAGTGAGATCAACAAGGGGTTTTACCAAAATTCAGGTTTCAATAGGCGGGGAAAATCAAACTTTTCAAATTGATAATCAAAATGTTTTAAAAAAAATCAAACATTGGAAATTTTCGGTTAAAATGGAATTATTTTTCATCATACGCTTCACATGCAATGCCATACGAAATTTTTATTTCATTTTCTTGCAAATACTATTATTTAATATGTGTTCAAATATTTGATTAATAGTATAAGTCATCAATTCACATGGAAAATAAAATTTCATGGGTCAACCAAGGACAACAATTACATGAGCCCGCTAGACCCGCCTTGGACAGAATCCTAACCCAACAGTACCACCCTAACCCATCGTTGATCACTGACTTGATGACTCAGTTCTCCCTTAGGGTGGATGGTGTAAGGGTGATATGTGATATGGGTAGGTTATGTGGGCATAAAATGGGTAGGTAGGATGGTGGTTGAAATTTAAAATTTATCTAAAACAATTACCATATTTAAAATATAACATTAATTAATTAAACTCAAAATATATAAACTGAAAATTAGATTAAACTCAAAATAGACAACAACACGGGCTTATAGGAATAGGGGTATAAGTATGGTTGTTTAGGGTATGGGTATAGGTATAGAGGTGGGGTGACGATAGGCCTATGGGTGGTGGTTAGGGTGATCATGTAGGTGTAGTGTGAGGGTTGGATTTGAGGTGGTTGTGGGGTAGGTGTGTGTAGGTGGTGTATGTTATATACGGGTAAGGATTTCTAGGCATGGGAGTGGGGGAGTAGATGTAGGACGATGTAGGGTGTGGGGATGGGATGGTGGGGGTATGATGTGGAGGTGAGGTGAAGTAGATATGGGATGACATAAATGTCGGTATGGCGTTGTAGGAATAAGCATATAAATATGGGTATGTGAGGGTATATGTGTAGGTATTGGTGTAGGCATATGGTAAGTGTGAACGTGGGTGGCACTAGAGTATATATGGGATGGGGTTGGGTAAGCATGTGGTAAATTTTCTATTTTAGAAGGTAGACTTAGGGTTTACCTTGTGTGGATTGTTACAAGGTGTTTAGCACCCATCATTTAGCAGGGAGAGCAGTTAGTTGAGTTCAGCGCGGTAGTGAGCTAAATTCTAGTCAACTTTGTGAGTCACGTGAGTCTTCTCACTATACTTGTGAGTCAGGTGGGTCTTAGTAAATAAGCCATAAGCCTTATTCTAATCCATGAGCCTTAAAATCACATGCCTTGCATCCCTAAGCCCTAAGCCATATGTCATAAGTCGTAAGTCATAAGCCATACGATATAGCCTTGTAGTCGTAAGCCCTAGACCATAAGCAATATGCCTTGAGCCATTAGTCGTATGTCAAAAGTTATAAGCAATATGCACCCCTATTTTATACACCATACCCTATCCCTACCACCACAACCATCCAACCCCACTTGCAAACTTACACTAACAACCTACCATATCCCAAATCCCCTTATCCACCTACCTCATCCCACTCACACCCTACAATCTTACCCCCACAAACACCCTTATATCCACTCTAACCCACCCTCACCCATACCTACAACCACCCACCTCATCACACTCCCACTTACACACCTATACCTATCAACACCCATTATTACACCTTCCATTAATGTTTTTATTGATTAGTTGCAAATTGTTGAAGTTCATTAATAGTATTTTTTTTTTTTGATAACTTTTTTATAATTACATATTTATATCAGTATATTTCGAATCTTCCCTTCACTGTGATGTATTTTGTTTAAAATCACAAAAAATTGAGTCATCCCTTTAACAATATAATACTTATATTAACAAAAAATATTAAAATCAAAAATAGAATTAAAGATTTATATCTTATTTTAGATTTTCTACTTATATCTCATTTATTTTTTTTCAACATAATAACTTAAATTTTTTTTTTTCACTAAAATTAGACTTCCCACCAATTTTTCACTAAAAATAAAATTCCCCCCAAATTAGCCCCCAAAAATCCAAACCCTCTCCGAGCGTGTCCCTCATTCCCTCTCTCCTTCGCTTTTCCTAAAAACCGAGAAACTAAAATCGACGATTGTCTCTCCTACTCAGCATCCGTCAAACCTCTCCGTCGATCCCCTACTATCGAACACGTCCGCCACTTCATCCGATTGGGCATTGGTGCACAAGGCTGGGTGTCACTTCACGTTGTGTCCTCCTCGAGAATTCAAATTTCTGACTAGAGCATGAACCATCCGAGTAGGTATTTATATGTGTAGCTGACTCAACACCGAAAAATTCTGCAACTCACTCTGTTTATTAACACTGGTAATATAACATACAAATCCCTAACATCGCATCATACTAATACGATTTAGGTGTATGTATATGTTAGTTTTATGAATTTAGCGGTATATTGTATCTGCGATTGACAATCCATTGTAATGCTTCATCAACGAATTTCAATTCAGTTATTAATTTATTAAGGAAAACTAAGGCAATAAGTATATATTTTCTTTGGAGTTCTCATAGCATCACACATTGGATTGAATCGAAACTTTGAAATTTCTATGTTTCTTCGAACTACTACCTAATTTTAGTTATAGAAAACTTTATGTTTGTAGTTTTAATGCTTCATACAATTTGATTATGATGAAATGCCAAGATTTACTCAAGCCCCACCATCTATTTGAACGACTTTGTATTTATGGGTTTATTTGAACAACATTTGTTGGATTTGGTTGAGATTCAATCGGAGCATGATTTCTAAAGGCATCAGTTCATATGGTAATTTTGTGTTTGGTTATAACTTATAAAATAGGTCTATTAATGATCATACTTGGTTATGGTGTTTTCTTTTATAACTTTCAATTTGTGTAATTATTAATACATGGTATGATTCTTTGATAGTCTAGATAATGTATTTCTTGTTTCTTGTTTTTGATTTTTTGGGAATACCTAAGCAGTTAGAAAGTTTTAAATGACTATTTGTTAATTTTACATTATATATGGTAAATAATATGATTTGTTTGTTAATTTTACATTGTAATATTATATTTTCAATGTACAAGGTTGTCCTGGTGTCTATTTGGTATTCTTCTCCATCTATAAACTTATTGGTGCTTCCTTTTTTGTCTAAATTCCCTTTTCCCTCTCAAGAAAATGCATGCAAGGAAGACCACAAATGAGTAAATTCACAAATCCCTTTTATGATTTAGTGATCTTCAAGTTAATCATATCCTAATACTTACATATATTTCACATGAAACTTCAATATGACATGCTTTAAATTTGTAGCAATATTATTATTCAATCTTTTTACATATTATAATATTTACTTTGGTTTGTTGAAGGTAAAGGCCAAACCTTCATCCTAGTGTTTTGTCGTGAAAGGATTCTAAGTAGTATCTTATTTGAAGGTAATTTCAACCCACAAACATATAACCTCCTTCAACATTATGATTATTTTAAGGTATTTTTTTTTACTCTTTTAGTATGTTAAAGATAAACCATTTTGATGCAGGTCTTGATGGATGCATGTAATACTTTGTGTTTCGCTCTCGGGTGTTCAAAAAAGGATAGTTACTTCCATAAAAGATAAGAAAATGTCGCTTGGAAGTTTGTTTGGAAGTTTTCGCCAGTATGCATGCTAGTAACTACTATGTATGGTGTTTCGGCCCCAAATTGACAATATTACCCTTATTATTTTTCTTAGTTTAAAAAATCGATGTTTAGATATAATTATAAGATTTTAGTATATGTTAATATCCTTTTAATTGTACTGTTTCAGCACAATGCTGCCAAGTCATATTTAATAAAATTTATCTACTTAATCGTTCAATTTTTCATTGTTTTTTTTTTGAATTGTGTGATCAGAAGTAGAAAAGGGACATTTTAAAGTTGAATGTTATTTCTGGTATTCTCTATGTGAAGTTGTTTTGGTTTGGATTTTTAGCTCTAAAATGGAATATAATAAGAAAACTGGGACTATTTTACTACAAAAGGGCAATATAGTCTTTTACATTTTGTGGGGTTCATGATGCAGAAATTGGTACAGACCGTAGTAACAATTTACGTCCCCTTCAAGAGTGTATTTTGGTCGACTTAAAGGAGCCCTTCAGATACAACTTTAACCATTTATTTTGTACATGTTGACATCACTCCAACTGTTATATGACCAAAATAGGTCCCAAAAGTCAAACTGATTATAACCAAAAACCATTTGATGTAGGTAATTCCAAGAGTCTTCAAATGACAATTATTACATTTTTTTATTTTGCAAAAATCTGTCCCAAAATCTAATAATAAGTTATGCGGTTTGGGTTTGACTCAATGACTCTATATATGTCACATGGTTGACTATTCAACAAATGGTATTTTGATGAAGACTATTCCTTAAATTTATACACAAGCTAGCACAAAAAGAATGACCATTACATAATCATAGTCACACATTCAATGACCATACTATAATTATACTGATCAGACATTATATTTCTTCTAACTAGATTTACTTATAGACACATATAATAATTGTAAACATAACCAAATGCAACTTACACTCATAATATTTTTTTTCGTGGCCAATTCATCATATTTTGTCACACATAATAAAAGGCACATGCACTAAAATTAACTTGTTTTCTTGCTTTTACTTAGTCACTGCTAAATGCCACCCTATGGACACATAAATATTTAATGTGGCCATATGTATTCCCTATTAGCTACATTTGATTTCATGTGTCAAAATAGCACTATGATACAGAAACATATACAGTTGCCTCATGTCACCAGATATCTATGTATTGTCTCTTATATAAAAAGTATCATAATGTAAATCTATAAATATGGCTGATAGTGAAATATGGCCACAGTCTTCGAGTGTCACTAATAATTGTCACATTTAGTATAATAAAATGTGGTTAATGTTTTAATTATCTATACAATGGACACACAAACTAATGTAAATGTATCCAAAAACAGTCTCAAAAATTTTTTAGTGATCTTTTTAATAAAAAAGTGTGACTGGCCGTTTTCGGAAAGTGTCACCGTAGGTCATTTTTGTACTGGTGGCTTCATATAGTAACTACCCATCAAGTTGTTGAGAATTTTGTATATTCTTCTTTAGTTTAGCAATCTTTAAGGGTGGGATAAAATATCGTATAAACTCTCTTCTCAAGTTGTCCCATGTTGTTATCGCTCTCGGTGGTAGTGATTTTAATCAAGTCTTTGTCGCATCCTTGAAGGTAACTAGAAGAAGTCGTAATATCAACGCATCTTTTGTGACATTCGGAATATTGAAGTAATTGGTGATCTCGAGAACTTCATCTATGTGCTTTGTATGCATCTTCGTGGTCTTTCATTAAGAAGGGAATATCATTGAGCAGATTAAGGATGTGTCCCTTAATCTCAAAGTTTGTCGCCGTTGCAATTTCAGGTCGCATGAGACCTAGTCTATTGTCATCTCACATCTGCCTATTGTACTCATTAATCGTTATATTCATAATGTCCACGATTGCGTTATCGAGTTCGCTTCCTTCTTCCTCGTTGGTTTTGCTTTCAGTTTCTGGTGTGTACCCGCTCTCCTTCTTACCATGTTTCTTGAAAGGTGATATAACGTATGAAGTGAATCCCTTGCTGGCTTTTGGATTGCTTGCTTCTCCTTCGGTGTCAGTTTTTTTCTAAATCAAACTCTTCTACACTCTTATTCTTCCTTTGCTCACGAAATTTGGATTTCAGGTCGTTGAAAGGTCACACAATCTTCGAGGAGGGTCCTCTGTTCATGAACTACTTCAACATAACAAGAAAATATGCTTAAAAAAACATAATAAAAATAAAAGTGAAAATACCCAGTATCCACGTTGTGGCAAGGAGATCGCCATGTCGTGGAACCTATTCAAACAGAAAACAAAATAAAACAGAAAAATAATTTTTTGTAGATTTTACCCCACAAAAAGGATCGATTAACTAAAAGCAACTAATTTCTACTAAAATAAGCCCTTCCCTGGCAACGGCGCCAAAAACTTTGTTGTGTTTTAAGTTCACTAAAAGTTATAATTTATAATCCCATCTAATTTTACCAGCGGAAACACAATTAAGCAGTGTACCTAGTCGTGTAGTAGTATAGTAAAGTAAGTAAGGAGTCGAACACAATGAACAAAATTTTAACAGAAAACTATTGCTATTAATTAAACTAAAAGAAATAACTTAAAATGGGAAGGGGGGGTTTCTTATTTTGTAATATCATTAAGTTAAATCAAGCAAATAGCAATTAAACTACTCAAACTTTAAAACTTTAACAAAGAAAAAACGATTTCAATTCAAGATTAAAGAGTATTTTCGTTTAGTTATGAATTCCCCTTTTTCTATGGTTGGTTTCTAATGGATTAAATATGTTGGTTACCAAATTATTGACTTGCTAGTTATTATGTTCCAGTTCCTAGTACTTACCAATTCAATAACTACTATGCAATGATATTGTAACATCCCAGAATTTGGCAGGTATTCCCGTACCCTCTTCTATCATTACCTTGTCATTTATGGTCCTTGGGGTTGGAAGTGAAGAGCCAAGATAAGTTTAAGGACCAAGTTTGCAAACTTGGGCGAAAAGGGAGTACGTTGCGCGTACATAAGAGTACGCTAAGCGTATTAAGGTTCGCCTTAGTACGCTGCGCGTACACTTGTGTACACTAGGTGTACTAATGTCTGGGTGAAAACCCTAATATTTATGGTTTGTGACCTATATAAACAACATTATGAGTACCAGAACCCCCCTTACCTCAGCCTCCACAACTTACATTCGTCCTCCCCAAACCCTAGCCTCTCCTTTGTGTGTTTAAGCTTACTTGGTGTGTTCTTGAGTGCTTTAAGAGGAAGTTATTGCATCAAAGAGTTGGAGGAGAAGATCTAGCTTGTGGATCTGAAGTTAGCTTGTGCAAAAGAAGCTCCAGAAGGTATAAAGCTCCAAACTTAATGCATATATGAATAGATCTCACCATTTTGCTTTAAAATAACCATTTATTGTCCCATAAACCACAAGGTGGTGTATGTTGAGATTTGGACAAAAAGGACTGTCCTTCTAGACTCTTGAAGGGACCTTGAGTGCTAAAAATGAGGTCGCATTAGTTGTATGTGTCCCATGCATGGAGAAATAAGGTCTTAATGGATTAAGACCAAACATTAACAACTTTATGGACGTCTAAAGCGATAAAGTTCATGACTTTATGGATCCTAGGCATGTTAAGTCTTTGGATCTGAAGTTTGGGCTTAAGTTCTTAAGCCATTAAGCACTTAATCAAGTTTTGGAAAACTGTTGAGTACGCCCAGCATACTGGGTCAACCACCCCGATGGTGGTCAACATCTGGACGAGTACGCCCCACGTATGTCCTCTGTTGGGCCTTTGTCAAATGGGCTTCGGGTTTTAGGCTGTTTATGGACTAAATGGATTTGACCCGGGGGCCACCAAGATGTACCGGGACTTGAGACTTGTGAGCCCCCTCCATAACTGTCTGTCTGACCCCACCAGACTGGAAACTGGATAGGATCAGGGGCGAGAACGCGCAGTTTGTGCAGGATAGCAGGGGTTGTTGACCCGATGCGGTCGGGTATGGGTTCCATTGTCTGGTGGGGTCAGACAGACAGTTATGGAGGAGGCTCACAAGTCTCACTTTTCTATTCACCCGGGGGCCACCAAGATGTACCGGGACTTGAGTTTGAGTTACTGGTGGCCGTGCATGAAGCGAGAAATCGCTTGGTACGTCGAGAGGTGCTTGACCTGTAGGATGGTCAAGGCCGAGCATCAGAGGCCGCATGGCAAGCTGCATCCCCTGGAGATTCCCTTGTGGAAATGGGAACAGATCACGATGGACTTTATTACCAAGTTGCCGAGGACGGCAAAGGGGTTTGATGTTATATGGGTCATCGTGGATCGATTGACCAAGAGTGATCCTTTCTTGGCTATACGGGAGAGTTCTTCGGCCGAGAAGTTGGCCGACGTGTATGTTCGCGAGATCGTTGCTCGCCATGGGGTTCCGGTCTCTATTGTTTCCGACCGAGATGTTAGATTTACCTCCCCATTCAGGTAGAAGTTCCACGAGGAACTAGGCACGCGGCTGCACTTTAGCACAACATTTCACCCGCAGACCGACGGTCAGAGTGAGCGGACCATTCAGACCCTCGAGGATATGTTGAGGGCGTGCGTCATCGATTTCAGTGGGAGTTGGGATTCCCACCTACCCCTTGCAGAGTTCGCCTACAACAACAGCTACCATTCCAGCGTTGGCGCCCCTCCTTTTGAGATGTTGTACGGGCGGAGATGTCGCACCCCGGTTTGTTGGGGAGAGGTCGGTCACAGGGTGATGGGGCGGACAGAGGTAGTCTTGCAGACTACCGAGAAGATTCAGCAGACCACTCAAAGTCGACAGAAGAGTTACGCCGACAGACGCCGATCTGAGTTGGAGTTCCAGGGAGGTGACATGGTGGTACTGAAGGTTTCACCCTGGAAGGGTGTGATTCGCTTCAGGAAGAGGGGAAAGTTGGGTCCCCGCTACATTGGATCGTTCAGAATTGTTGCCAGGGTCGGCAAGGTGGCATACATGCTAGAGCTACCGGAGGAGCTTAGTCGGATCCACAACACTTTCCATGTTTCGCAATTGCGAAAGTGCATTATGGATCAGGAGGCAGTGGTGTCATTGGATGATATTCAGGTCGATGAGCGCCTAAATTACGTGGAGAGGCCTGTGGCTATTCTAGAGAGGAATAAGAAGGTTCTAAGGAACAAGGAGATACTTTTGGTGAAGGTACAGTGGGAGCATCGGAGGGGGTCCGAGTGGACGTGGGAGCCCGAGTCCGAGATGCGCGAGCATTACCCGGGTCTACTTGTCGCGGCAGACTTCGAGGACGAAGTCTAAGTCAAGTGGGGGAGAATTGTAACATCCCGAATTTTGGCAGGTATTCCCGTACCCTCTTCTATCATTACCTTGTCATTTATGGTCCTTAAGGTTGGAACTGAAGAGCCAAAATAAGTTTAAGGACCAAGTTTGCAAACTTGGGCCAAAAGGGAGCACGTTGCGCGTACATAAGAGTACGCTAAGCGTATTAAGCTCCGCCTTAGTACGCTGGGCGTACTAATGTCTGGATGAAAACCCTAATATTTAGGGTTTGGGCCTATATAAACAATATTATGAGCACCAGAACCCCCCTTACCTCAGCCTCCACAACTTACATTCGTCCTCCCCAAACCCTAGCCTCTCCTTTGTGTGTTTAAGATTACTTGGTGTGTTC
The DNA here is from genome assembly GCF_052849685.1 of Lactuca virosa. Taxonomy (NCBI): domain Eukaryota; kingdom Viridiplantae; phylum Streptophyta; class Magnoliopsida; order Asterales; family Asteraceae; genus Lactuca; species Lactuca virosa. The sequence continues at coordinate 242,553,409 of NC_136429.1, read as the reverse complement.
TTGAGTGCTTTAAGAGGAAGTTATTGCATCAAAGAGTTGGAGGATAAGATCTAGCTTGTGGATCTGAAGTTAGCTTGTGCAAAAGAAGCTCCAGAAGGTATAAAGCTCCAAACTTTATGCATATATGAATAGATCTCACCATTTTGCTTTAAAATAACCATTTCTTGTCCCAAAAACCACAAGGTGGTGTATGTTGAGATTTGGACAAAAAGGACTGTCCTTCTAGACTCTTGAAGGGACCTTGAGTGCTAAAAATGAGGTCCCATTAGTTGTATGTGTCCCATGCATGGAGAAATAAGGTCTTAATGGATTAAGAGCAAGCATTAAGAACTTTATGGACGTCTAAAGCGATAAAGTTCATGAATTTATGGATCCTAGGCATGCTAAGTCTCTGGATCTGAAGTTTGGGCTTAAGTGCTTAAGCCATTAAGCACTTAATCAGGTTTTGGCAAACTGTTGAGTACGCCCAGCATAAATCCAGTACGCCCAGCATACTGGGTCAACCACCCCAATGGTGGTCAACATCTGAACGAGTACGCCCCGTGTACCAGAGGAGTACGCCCCGCGTACGTCCTTTGTTGGGCCTTTGTCAAACGGGCTTCAGGTTTTGGGCTGTTTATGGACTAAATCGATTTGGGCCTTTGCTGGACCTTGTAACTAAGATGTTTTGGGCCATTTAGTGGTAGTGGATCATGGGGTTAGGCCCAATTAGGAAGGTTGGGCCCAATTTAGTAAATTGGGCCAATAATGGGCTTTATATATGGACCTTCAAGTTAAGGACTTGGTAATTGGGCCTTGGCCCAATTAAGAGAATGGACTTAATGAGTGGTGTGGACAATTAGTCAAGGAGGTTATTTCGGGAACTAACTTAGTATTTATTATGTGATAGTTTGGGATTCCCGGTGAGACGGCAGTCAGAGATTTGTGGTACTTCGGCACTACTTGTGAGGTTAGTTATCCTCACTATACTAAGGGGTCTAAGGCACCAAGGCCGGCCCATTGGATATTATATCCTAGCAGTTGGTAGTATGTTGAGTATGAATTAGTATTGCATGCTAGTTGCTAAGCCAGTTGGGTAGATCTTTAGGACTACCCATGTTATTATGTGATTATCTGTATGTGCATTAGTTGTGTTATATGTCGACATATTATGTGGGGTGGTTTGAGGTGATACTGCTTCGTGTGGTGACCAACAAACCCGGGAGCATTCTAGATAGGAGCTAAGGGCCAGGTGGGGCACGCCAGACTCATACTATGGGCTCGGGAGCATTCCAGATACGAGCTGAGGGAGACTCTTACTGTGGGCTCGGTTGCAATCCATATGTAAGCTGTGGGCCCGGAAGGAAATCCAGGCTCACACTATGGGCCCTGGGGTAATTCAGACGGTAAAGTTGTGGACCCAGTACATGTTGTTACTTGTATATGTGTTATGTGCAGTGTATCGGTATTTTAGGGGAACTCACTAAGCCTCGGGCTTACAGTTTCAGTTTATTGTTTTAGGTACATCAGGGGATCGCGGAAAGGCGAAGGCGTGATCGTACAGCTCCTCATGTTTTGTTTATGTTTCTGGGAAAACTCTGATATTAAACATTTTGAAAACAAGTTGTAATGATTTAATGGTTTTGAAATACTTTTAAAAGTTCAAATTTGGCATGATATTTATGGATGTTACAAATTGGTATCAGAGCCTTGGTTTGAGTGAATTGGAGGAACACTTGTGTGAATCCCGTCTCAAACCAAGGAAAAGATTTTCAAAATAATTTTTTTAAAAAGGTTTTCAAAATATCAAAAGGAGGATGCAGGGTGTACGATCAGCTGGAGCCAGTAAGTAGATCCCAAAATACCATACAGTTAATTGATGTTGTAATATGTTAAAACAACATGCTAGTACTAGGCTAGGGATCTCAGGAATTGTATGATAGAATTTCCTGACTACATGATGCCTGCTAGCCTAGGGTTTTCCTATATGGAATTGACATCATTACTGTAGTTGCTTAGTGTATGCATCACGATCGTACATAACTAAGATCTTATAGCCTGAGAATGTTTGGTTTGGCCTTATTTCCTGTTCTTGTTTGATGAAGGGCTTAGGGTAGGATCAGGTATTCGAAAGTCTATAGGGTCCAGCGTTATGTATGATTAGCATACACTAGTACTGGAGGGTTGGTGGAAGTTTCATGGATGGGTGGGTCGTGCGAGGCCGGGAGGCCAGTTATAAGATATTTAGCATTCCTCTAGGAGTGAGGATTGAGTGCTCGCTATGTTTATGTTTATGGTTAGGGTGTTGTGGTGATACTTGAGACAAATATGGGTAGGTGTGGAAGGTAGTATGGGCCTGTACTACTGAAAGCACAGAACCCATACGCCTAGCAAGGAAGTCACAACCCCTAGGGTTTAGTTGGAAGTCGGTCCCCTGTTATTATGTGGTTATCTGATATCTTCTTGATATGTTTTCAGAATGGTGGTTACGAGACGCTTTGTGACTGGATCCGGGTCAGGATCAGGATCAGGAGACGGAGGCCAGGAGGGGCCAACAGCACCTGAGACTGTGGTGCAGATGGGGACCGAGGAGCTAGATCCCAGGATTTGAGAGATCCTGCATGATGAGGTTATCGTTATGTTCCGGGAACAGCTACCGGAGACGTTTGGGTCTATTAAGACCGTCATGGTCGAGTACTTCGACGAGCGTTACGTAGCCCTTGTAGAGACGGTTGTCGTTGCAGCTGCGTCGGCTGTAACAGCGGAAGGAGGATGAGGAGCCAGTCGGGCTTTTCAGTACAGGGACTTCGATAACACGGAGCCCCCTACTTTTGATGGGACTCAGGACCCCATCAAAGCCATAAGGTGGATTTCTGATGTGGAGGGGTGTTTCTTTACTTGCTTTTGTCCTGCTCACCAGAGGGTCAGATGTGCCCTAAACCTACTGAGGCTAGGGGCCAAGGACTGGTGGTGATTGATGACAGGATCGTACACTGATGATCAGAGAGCTGCTGTTACTTGGGAGCAGTTCCAGGATATGTTTCGCGCTCGATACATTTCGTGGATTGAGCAGGAACGGTTGGCTCATGATTTTTTAAGTTTAAGATAGGATGGGGAGTCAGTGACGGAGTTCACCTGCATGTTCACTGAGAGGGCAATGTTCTGCCCGGAGTTTGCTTCCGAGCAGGCTCAGATGACACGTTATCTGAGCATGCTCAAGACTGATATTCGTCAGTTTGTTGCCACACAGCGATGTGATACTCTGTTGGAGTTGCAGGACGCCGCTAGGCGCCGTGAGTTGGAGATTGAGCTGGAGTTGAGGGAGCAGCGGCAGGCCCCGACACAATCGCAGCCGACGCCTAAGCGGTCTAAGATCGCTGATTCTAGGACTGGGGGTCAGCAGAGCCTCACTTGTGGAAAGTGCGGCAAGGGTCATTCTGGGGTTTGTCGAGCTGGTAGGGGGTGTCACAGGTGTGGCAAGGAGGGGCATTATGTGAAGGATTGTTGCCAGCCCGCCACGGTTTCGAGTATGAGGTTATGTTATCACTGTGATCAGGTTTGCCACATGAAGGCCAACTGTCTGTTGCTTGCCGCTAAGCCGGCACAGGCTCCCGCTCTAGCTACATTGAGGATTACAGATGGGAGGTCAGGTAGAGTAGAGCCCCCGAAGGCTCAGGGGCGCGCCTTTCAGCTCACCGTAGAGGAGGCCAGGGCAGCACCAGATGTGGTTGCTGGTATGTTTCTATCCCTTATCTTGCTGATTTTATATGTTTTATGCTTATTTGTCTATACCTGTGTTTAGGTACGTTTTTAGTGAACTCCTTGCCTGCATTGGTTTTATTTGACTCGGGGGCGAGTCACTCATTTGTATCACAAACTTTCAGTAGGGAGTTTAGTATTCCAGTGGGCGAGCTAGAGTGTCCGTTGCGAGTCTCGATCGCCAACGAACACGGGGTTTCTGCTTCTTCGGTCTACCGAGGGTGAGATGGAGATCTTCGGGGTATCTTTCCCGATAGAGTTGATTCTGATTCCCATGAGGGATGTGTGCATGATTGTGGGAATGGACTGGCTCAGTCGATTCAGTGCCATGATTGATTGCGAGGGTCAGTGGGTAGTGGTTCGAACATCAAGTGGGGGAGAATTGATTATATATGGCGAGGGCACCAGAGTGGGATTTGGGTTTTGTTCGGCCGCCAGGGCTCGGCAGTATATTCAGCACGGGTGTGTGGGTTATTTAGCGTATGTGGTGGATACGCGGGACAGGGATCAGACTCCATTTTCAGAGGTTCCAGTGGTTAGAGAGTTTGCTGACATGTTCCCGGAGGAGTTACCAGGGATACCTCCAAAGAGGCACGTTGAGTTCCAGATCGACCTGGTGTCGGGTGCGGCCCCTATCGCCAAGGCGCCGTACCGACTGGCACCCCCCGAGATGCAGGAGCTGTCATCACAGCTGGATGAACTGTTGGGCAAGCAGTTCATTCGATCGAGCAGTTCTCCATGGGGAGCATCGATCCTCTTCGTCAGGAAGAAGGATGGTTCGCACCAGATGTGCATAGATTATAGGGAGTTGAACAAGTTGACGGTGAAGAACCATTATCCACTCCCGAGGATAGATGATCTCTTTGATCAGCTGCAGGGTTCATCTTGGTTCTCCAAGATAGATTTGAGGTCGGGATATCATCAGGTCCGGGTCAGAGAGGAGGACGTGGAGAAGACCACGTTTCGGACTCGTTGCGGTCATTACGAGTTCGTGGTGATGCCATTTGGGCTCACCAACGCGTCGACAGTATTTATGGACCTGATGAATCGGGTCTGCAGACCGATGCTGGATCGATCGGTCATCGTATTTATGGATGATATCTTGGTGTATTCCAAGACCCAAGAGCAGCACGCGGAGCACCTCAGGGAGTTGTTGGGAGTTCTGAGGCATGAACGGTTGTATGGCAAGTTCTCGAAGTGCGAGTTTTGGTTACGAGAGGTCCAGTTCCTCAGACATCTCGTTAACCAGGAGGGGATTTTGGTCGACCCGACCAAAATCGAGGCAGTCATGTAGTGGGAGGTGTCGAGATCTCCTTCAGACATCAGGAGTTCTCTGGGATTAGCATGGTACTACCGGCGATTCATTCGCGATTTCTCCAAGATTGCAGTACCCCTCACTCGTCTGACGAGGAAGGGGGTGCATTTCTGGTGGGGCCCCGAGCAGCAGAGGGCGTTTGAGACCCTCCGACAGCATTTGTGCGAGGCTCCAGTTTTGACACTCTCGGAGGGAGTTGAGGATTTTGTGGTGTTCTGTGATGCATCCATCACAGGATTGGGGGTGGTCCTCATGCAGAGAGGACGAGTGATAGCCTACGCATCGCGGTAGCTGAAGCCGCATGAGATGAGATACCCTACGCATGATTTAGAGCTGGGAGCGGTGCTGTTCGCTCTCAAGATATGGAGACATTACCTATATGGGATCCGTTGTACCATATACACAGATCACAAGAGCTTGCGACATATCATAGATCTGCCTAACCTGAACATGAGGCAACGTAGGTGGCTGGATGTAATCAAGGACTACGATTGCGAGATCATTTACCACCCCGGTAAAGCGAATATGGTGGCGGACACTTTGAGCTGCAAGTCAGCTGGGACTTCCACCCCAGCGGTATGCATGAGGATAGCGGTGGATTCTCCGCTTGTGAGTTTGATCAGGGATGCTCAGGAGGAGGGAATGCGACCATAGAACTGGATAGGATCAGGGGCGAGAACGCACAGTTTGTGCAGGATAGCAGGGGTTGTTGACCCGATGTGGTCGGGTATGGGTTCCATTGTCTGGTGGGGTCAGACAGACAGTTATGGAGGAGGCTCACAAGTCTCACTTTTCTATTCACCCGGGGCCACCAAGATGTACCGGGACTTGAGTTTGAGTTACTGGTGGCCGTGCATGAAGCGAGAAATCGCTTGGTACGTCGAGAGGTGTTTGACCTGTAGGATGGTCAAGGCCGAGCATCAGAGGCCGCATGGCAAGCTGCAGCCCCTGGAGATTCGCTTGTGGAAATGGGAACAGATCACGATGGACTTTATTACCAAGTTGCCGAGGACGACAAAGGGGTTTGATGCTATATGGGTCATCGTGGATCGATTGACCAAGAGTGATCCTTTCTTGGCTATACGGGAGAGTTCTTCGGCCGAGAAGTTGGCCGACGTGTATGTTCGCGAGATCGTTGCTCGCCATGGGGTTCCGGTCTCTATTGTTTCCGACCGAGATGTTAGATTTACCTCCCGATTCTGGTAGAAGTTCCACGAGGAACTAGGCACGCGACTGCACTTTAGCACAACATTTCACCCGCAGACCGACGGTCAGAGTGAGCGGACCATTCAGACCCTCGAGGATATGTTGAGGGCGTGCGTCATCGATTTTAGTGGGAGCTGGGATTCCCACCTACCCCTTGCAGAGTTCGCCTACAATAACAGCTACCATTCCAGCGTTGGCGCCCCACCTTTTGAGCTGTTATACGGGCGGAGATGTCGTACCCCGGTTTGTTGGGGAGAGGTCGGTCACAGGGTGATGGGGCGGACAGTGGTAGTCTTGCAGACTACTGAGAAGATTCAGCAGATCAGGCAGCGACTGCAGACCACTCAAAGTCGACAGAAGAGTTACGCCGACAGACGCCGATCTGAGTTGGAGTTCCAGGGAGGTGACATGGTGTTACTGAAGGTTTCACCCTGGAAGGGTGTGATTCGCTTCAGGAAGAGGGGAAAGTTGGTTCCCCGCTACATTGGATCGTTCAGAATTGTTGCCAGGGTCGGCAAGGTGGCATACATGCAAGAGCTACCGGAGGAACTTAGTCGGATCCACAACACTTTCCATGTTTCGCAATTGCGAAAGTGCATTATGGATCAGGAGGCAGTGGTGTCATTGGATGATATTCAGGTCGATGAGCGCCTAAATTACGTGGAGAGGCCTGTGGCTATTCTATAGAGGAATAAGAAGGTTCTAAGGAACAAGGAGATACTTTTGGTGAAGGTACAGTGGGAGCATCGGAGGGGGTCCGAGTGGACGTGGGAGCCCGAGTCCGAGATGCGCGAGCATTACCCGGGTCTACTTGCCGCGGCAGACTTCGAGGACGAAGTCTAAGTCAAGTGGGGGAGAATTGTAACATCCTGAATTTTGGCAGGTATTCCCGTACCCTCTTTTATCATTACCTTGTCATTTATGGTCCTTAGGGTTGGAACTGAAGAGCCAAGATAAGTTTAAGGACCAAGTTTGCAAACTTGGGCCAAAAAGGAGTACGTTGCGCGTACATAAGAGTACGCTAAGCGTATTAAGTTCCGCCTTAGTACGATGGGCGTACTAATGTCTGGGTGAAAACCCTAATATTTAGGGTTTGGGCCTATATAAACAATATTATGAGCACCAGAACCCCCCTTACCTCAGCCTCCACAACTTACATTCGTCCTCCCCAAACCCTAGCCTCTCCTTTGTGTGTTTAAGATTACTTGGTGTGTTCTTGAGTGCTTTAAGAGGAAGTTATTGCATCAAAGAGTTGGAGGAGAAGATCTAGCTTGTGGATCTGAAAATAGCTTGTGCAAAAGAAGCTCCAGAAGGTATAAAGCTCCAAACTTTATGCATATATGAATAGATCTCACCATTTTGCTTTAAAATAACCATTTCTTGTCCCAAAAACCACAAGGTGGTGTATGTTGAGATTTGGACAAAAAGGATTGTCCTTCTAGACTCTTGAAGGGACCTTCAGTGCTAAAAATGAGGTCTCATTAGTTGTATGTGTCCCATGCATGGAGAAATAAGGTCTTAATGGATTAAGACCAAACATTAAAAACTTTATGGACGTCCAAAGCGATAAAGTTCATGACTTTATGGATCCTAGGCATGGTAAGTCTCTGGATCTGAAGTTTGGGCTTAAGTTCTTAAGCCATTAAGCACTTAATCAAGTTTTGGAAAACTGTTGAGTACGCCCAGCGTAAATCCAGTACGCCCAGCATACTGGGTCAACCACCCCGATGGTGGTCAACATCTGGACGAGTACGCCCCACGTATGTCCTCTGTTGGGCCTTTGTCAAATGGGCTTCGGGTTTTAGGTTGTTTATGGACTAAATGGATTTAGGCCTTTGCTAGACCTTGTAAATAATATGTTTTGGGCCAGTTAGTGGTAGTAATGAGGTTAGGCCCAATTAGGAGGTTGGGCCCAATTTAGTAAATTGGGTCAATAATGGGCTTTATATATGGACCTTCAAGTTAAGGACTTGGTAATTGGGCCTTGGCCCAATTAAGAGAATGGACTTAATGAGTGGTATGGACACTTAGTCAAGGAGGTTATTTCGGGAACTAACGTAGTATTTATTATGTGATAGTTCGGGATTCCCGGTGGGACAACAGTCAGAGATTTGCGGTACTTCGGCACTACTTGTGAGGTGAGTTATCCTCACTATACTAAGGGGTCTAAGGCACCAAGGTCGGCCCATTGGATATGATATCCTAGTATTTGGTAGTATGTTGAGTATGAATTAGTATTGCATGCTAGTTGCTAAGCCAGTTGGGTAGATCTGTAGGACTACCTGTGTTATTATGTGATTATCTGTATGTGCATTTGTTGTGTTATATGTCGACATATTATGTGGGGTGGGTTGAGATGATACTGCTTCATGCGGTGACCAACAAACCCGGGAGCATTCCAGATACGAGCTGAGGGACAGGTGGGGCACGCCAGACTCGTACTGTGGGCTCGGGAGCATTCCAGATACGAGCTGAGGGAGACTCTTACTGTGGGATCGGTGGCAATCCAAATGTGAGCTGTGGGCCCGGAAGGCAATCCAGACTCACACTGTGGGCCCAAGGGTAATCGAGACAGTAAAACTGTGGACCCAGTACATGTTGTTACTTGTATATGTGTTATGTGCAGTGTATCAGTATTTTGGGGGAACTCACTAAGCATCGGGCTTACAGTTTTATTTTATTGTTTCAGGTACATCAGGGGATCGCGACAAGGCGAAGGCGTGATCGTACAGCTCCTCATGTTTTGTTTATGTTTCTGGGAAAACTCTGATATTAAACATTTTGAAAAGAAGTTGTAATGATTTAATGGTTTTGAAATACTTTTAAAAGTTCAAATTTGTCATGATTTTTATGGATGTTACAGATATAGCATAAGTGGACACTAAATTGAATTCAAGATTATTTGAACTATGTATGATAAATCTAATGATTAGCGATCCAAGATCAAAACAAGCACATCAAACACATATTATGAATTAACAATACTCTCTAACACAATCAAAGTTACTAACTTTTATCACCTAACTCAAGGATTTATCATTAGATCTAGCAATTTAATAGTTATAAACAACTAGATATCAAGTTTATGCAGTAATAATTATCATCTAACTACACCAAACTCGTAGGAAAATTAATAAAGATTAGAACTTTAACATGCTAAGATTATCGATTTATCAAACATAAGTTAACCAACACAATTAAATCCATAAATAATGAAATAAACTTATAGTATTAGGGTTCATCATCACCAAACGAAAGTAAAGGGTTATTAACCCATAATCACAGTAGAAACAAACATAATCAAAGAGTAAACTAAGTTAAACATGGTGAAAACTAAGAAAACTGAAATATTAATGATGTTCTTCGTGTAGATCTCTTTATCTCTTATTCTCCAATCGAAATCTTGCCTCCTCATAATTTCTCAGAAGGTACTTGTCATAGGTAATAGCAGCTCTCTGAAGCCTCCTCTAAAAGTCATTTAAATACTTTCCAAAAATTAGGCACCACGTCGTAGCACAATGCTCACCACGACGTGGGAGACAATTTCTTCGCGTGGACTTCAAGTCTTCATGCAGATCATCGGGAAGCTTCTAGGCCACAATGTCGTGGTATGTAGTTAACCACGATGTGGCATCCACTTAATGCACGTTTTCTTCTCTTCTTTCCTCTTAATGAATGCTCCAACCTCCAAGTTTCTAGCTTTGTCCAATTTTAGGCATTTTCCTTTGAGAATGTCATTGTAATGCATAAATATCTTTGTAATAAACCAAAATATACCTAAAATGTATTTACAATGCATAAATAAATAAATAAACAAACAAATATATATATATATATATATATATATATATATATATATATATATATATATATATATATATATATATATATATATATATATCAGAAATCAACATAAATTGAAATCGAAAATCAAAAGGTTGCATAAAAACCAGAATCGATTTATTATGAATTGATTATTTTGTTACCGTTGAAAAAATCAAAATTGATTCATAGAGTCCCTCATGGTGATGAGAGGCTCAATGCGGTGATTATTCTAGAAGAATTGTATGTCCCGAAGTCGTGAGTCTTCAATGTTGATTTTGTTTTGGCCCCATTTTCTTTCATTTTTCTACTCGACTGCTATACATGATATATCAATTTTTTATATATACTAACATATTAAGGTATATAAAAATGAGCCGTAGAAATTTGGAGGCCTTGGGCCATCGCCTATGCTGCCCCACCCATCGGCATAACTCGACATACTACCGCTACTCACCATCAACCACCATCATCGCCACCAATTACCACCACCACAACATCGACCTACCATTATCTAGCAATCACCGTCGTTACTCACCACCACCAATCACCCCACAACTATCTAACAATGGCCAACGTTACTCATTGCCACCAATCTCCATTGTTATTCTCCACCACCAATCACCCACTGTTGACCACCATTACTCGTTTTTTGAAAAACGAGCACATCAAAGATGATCAGAAAAGTAAAATTTAAACCATCCATTCAAATTCTTCTTTTACAATGTCACAGAAGAAGGTGAGGCGACGAAGATTAAAATGAGAATTTGTGGAACTTTACATGAGATATGAGCAAAATAGGAGATAGTGGTAGTCGATGTTGTATGAGAGAAACATAAAGCAGAGGATGTGTTATCAAACCGGTGACAACGGGAAAGACATCTCGGTGGTGGATCGGAGAAAAGAAATAGTAAAGAGGTTGTCTTATTTTATCGGTTTCATGTAAATGCTATCAAAAAATGATAAAAATTATAAAAAGACAAAACCAGAAAACTAAGAAAACAAGGTATGTTCATCATTTTACGGTGTACTTAACGAAGAGGCATTAAGAGGAACGGTCTCACGAGTCATTCATGCAATTTTTCAAAACCACGACAATGAATCATGTTACAAATTCAAAAGTTAGACTGAAATGACAAATAAATATAAACAAAACGTCAAAAACTGTAATTTACTCTCAGGTTTGTCCCAGAGAGTGAGCGATAGGGGCGACCGTCCATGACCTATCTTTCAAAGGGAATCAATTTTTTTTTATGAAAATTGTTATATTTAGAAGATAGTACAAGTAATATTCTTTCAATTATTGTGTTAGTATAAAAAACCTGATGACATTTGTATATTATATTTAGAAGATAGTACAAATAATATTCTTTCAATTATTGTGTTAATATAAAAAACGTGATGACATTTGTATATTTTAAGAATCTATTTTTATTTTTGTTTTGGGCTCAAAATAAGTTTGGAGCAACCCTGTATACTCTAAGAATAGTTTAAAAGAAAAAAATAAATAAATAAATAAAACTATTTTTGTCTTTTTATTGATTAATATTAGAGGGTCGGTTCACGTTTTCTAAATCCGAGTCATCGTATACCTAAAATATTTACAGCTGTTTGTTAAGCTAAAATTCAACCGAGAAAATCCAAAACCTAGTTGTCTAGTTGAAATGAGGTGTCAGTATCCACATGGGCTGTTAGCAACGTGGAACCTACGTGTCAAGCACAGGATAATCATGACACGTGGAAAAGAAGTACCAAAAGCTTAGAAAACTTTCTCCTATAAGAAACCTCACCTCCGTTCTCGTTCAATACGGTGTTCTCATCCTTTCTGAATCAATCAGTCGAAGAATTTTTTCATCTTTTTTCTTCATATACGTATTTCCCTCAACAAATCATCCTTTCGAATACTCTGATTTTCATCGTCATCTTTTCAATTTGTTCTTCAGTTGAATTTGAGTTTTGTCGATTAATCAATTGCATTCGCTCCAAAAATTTGTCGGAAAATGAAGGAAACTGCTGGAAATCCTCTGCACCTCAAGTCGTTGAATCACATCTCGCTCGTATGCCGCTCCATTGAAGAATCCATCAATTTCTATACTAATGTTCTCGGATTTATCCCGATCAGAAGGCCTGGATCGTTTGATTTCGATGGTGCATGGTAATTTCATCTTCACCCTGTAACCCTAACTTCGAACAAAAGCTGAAATCGAGAATCGCCGAACTGAAAAATCTGGATTCTCTGATTGTTATTGATCTTTATCCGCCACCTTATGAATTATCCTTAATTTGATTATTTGCAGGCTGTTTAACTACGGAATTGGGATTCATTTATTGCAATCCGAACACCCTGATAACATGCCGAAGAAAACCGAAATAAATCCCAAAGATAATCATATTTCCTTCCAGGTAACACAGTTTAAACATCGGTTTTGAACAACTCCGTTTTTGAACTTCGAAGTTTGAATTGGGTTTTGTTTATGACAGTGTGAGAGCATGGGAGCAGTGGAGAAGAAGCTGAAGGAGATGGAGATCGTTTACAAGAGACAGAGGGTGGAAGAAGGTGGAATCTACGTGGATCAGTTATTCTTCCATGATCCAGATGGATTCATGGTCGAAATTTGCAACTGTGATAATCTTCCGGTGATCTCTCTTGCCGGAGAAATGATCCGATCATGTTCCCGGATCAACTTAGATATCATTTCGCAGCAACAAAGTCCAAGCATTTGTTCAGCTGTAACTCAGTGAATCCCATAAATGGTCTCTGCTTTGTTGTTGTAGTAATGCTTTGTAATTTCTACGTTCTATTTAATGGTTTATAGTTCTATCAAATATCAATGGTGCTATCTTTCTGATTTCAATTTGTGTTCTGATTTATGTGCTTTAATTTCTATGGTTATTTAATAAATTTTCGTATGAATGCTCGACTCAGAAAACCCTTTCATCTTCAGTCTCATAAATGAGGAAACTGAAACCATATATTAAACATAAACCTAAGAACTAAGAGACAAGATACTGAATAAAAGAATCAAAATCGAGATTTAAACTGAAATCGAGGAGACTAGAAACCAGAATCAACCAAATTAGGAATAGAGACTTCAGATCTGAGGTTATTTTTGGCCGTAGATTTCTTGAAACATATTGTTTTGTATTCTTTTGTAGATGTTTATAATTTTATTGACGCATAGTCAAAATTTGTACGTACTTCCGGGAATTATTAAATTTTATTATTTAATATAAAGAATAATAAAATTTAATATAAGAAACATTTTGTCAATGTTTTGACTGATCTTTTGGAAGGAAAGATCAACATTTATTTAGTCCTAACTTAAACATTTATTTAGTCCAACTTACCGTTTTAGTTAGGAGGCATGCATATATAGATTTAAAAGTTTCCCTCAGAGTAAAATTTTTCAGTTGGACATGCTGTATAATACAAAGTGTCAAAATATAAGAATATGTGCATACAAAATCTAGAAAATCAATGAGCATTTATAAAAGTGGTAAAATACAAGAATACGTGCAAAATATAAAAGTGGTAAAATACAAGAATACGTGCATAGAAAATCAATGAGCATTTATATTTTTTTTCGTTTGATATTTTATGTGGAGTTCATCAATATAATTCAACAGGTCATGCATGCATAATAATGATTTATGGATCTTGTTTTTTAAAAAAATTAGTTTTGTTATCCAAAATAATTAATGGGACAGCTTGTTGTCTGTATCCTTACTATCTATATATAACTTTTTTTATTTGAAGCATAGTAAAGTACTTTTGTAAGTACGTAGAGGACTTGTTCATTATAAACAAATTTTTAGTAAATAAAATTCGAATGGTAAAAATGTATGACCAACAAAATATGAATTAGTCTATATTATTTGTTGCAAATGTAATAATTTACTATATATTAAGTTCAAGTAGGGCGATTATATTTCAATTTCATGGAAAATAACTATTAATCTATATGGGACAACTTTATAAAAATTCTTATATTTTGGTTTCATAATCGATTTAGTTTTTATATATTTATCCCAAAACCGATAATTGTACTCATTTTAACATTTTTATCCGGTCAACAAGTCATCAAACTTTAAAAAATTATACTTTTGACCCGGATTTTATATTTTATTAGAAATTTGGTCCAAATTTTATATTTTTGACGTGATTTCAATATTTTGTTATGAATTCATCATAAGTTTAGTTTTTATATTTTTTTTATAAATTTTGTTTCAAATATGTTTTTTTTCTGTATAAAAATCATATTTATATGAAAGACATATTTTCACATAAAAAAAATTCTATATAAAAATCTTTTTTAAGAACATTTTTGTATGCAAAATAAATATATAAAAACATTTTTTAAAATACATTTTTATGCAAAATACTTATTTATAAAAATATTTTTTTATTTTAAATACTTATTTATAAAAACGTAGTTATGTGAAAATGAATGAAACACACTTATGTAAAATACATTATTATACCCATATATACTTTAAAACACTTTTAATAAATAGGTATTTATTAAGTACATTAAAAACATTATGACTGCATATAAATATATAAATATATACAAATACATTTTTAGAAAAAAAATATACAAATATGTGTTTTAAAAAAATGTATACAAACACCTATTTTATATTAAATGCATTTGTATACAAATTCGTTTTTATAAAAAAAAAATAAAAAAAAAAGTTGTATACAAACACGTATTTTATAAAAATCTATAAAAACACGTTTTTATAAAAAATAATTATACAAAATCCTATTTCATAACTACATTTTTTATAAATATAAATTATTTAAGATATTTTAGAACATTCATATAAAAGAACTCCAAAAAAACTTATTTTATCTTTGACAAAAAAAAAGAATATTTTTTAATTTGTTTTTTATAAAATAACTAATAAGTTATAAAAGTTATAACTCATTGAAAATTTATGGGTCATCAAATCATTAAAAATGTCTATGATAAGAACATATTGAATAAAAAAATTTTGAAAAAATTTGATTCGAAAAAGCATATCCAATGGTTTCTTTTTTAAGTAATAAGAGTTTTTGGTTTAAAAAACTATATAAGGTCAAAGACAGTAATTTGATGAATTAAAGTATTGCATCAATTGATGGATCAACGAGTCAATCGAGTTGATGCTATCAGTCAGATCCATCAGTTGAAGACGTGTTCTCTAAGGACAATCCATATTTCTTATTGATTGGGATTGATACTATTTTAGATGAAGATTTGTTTCTCTTCTAGTTGGAAGACTTCCTTTTAATCATTGAAATTTGTCATGCCTACTATATAAGTTGTCTTAGAATTCTTGTTCAAGTGTATTCCTTGAGCAAACATTGTAATCAATTTTTCGTGTTATAAACTAATACGATTTTTCTAAATCAAATAAGTTTTCGATTCATTCTCTTTACTTTGAAGTTTTACATTTTTTTATGTTCTATTGAATTGATGTCAAAGGGACCAACAAGTGGTTTCAGAGCAGAATTTAGAACTATCTAAATCGATATATTCTTAATTCAATCAATGTAGTTTTCATTTCAAGTTCTCAGACTCATCATCTTCAATTCTTCATTCCCATTCTCTAATTAAATATTCTCCTTTTAATGAAAAAACTTTACCATATGGTTAAGCAAAACCATGATGGTGCTTGAAACCTAGGATTATCACATACATCCTTATTGATGGTCTATTTATTCCTAATTGAACTCTGGTTTAAAGGCAATCAACATCCAAGAACTATGTGCTCCTCGGGCTCTATAAACCAAAGAAGATAATAAGATGGTAAATATTAACATAACAAGGATAGTTGTATGTAATGCCTTAACTTATGAAGTCTATCATATGGTAAACAAGTGTGACGATGCTTAAGACATTAAGTAATTAAGTATTTAACAAAATAAATTAATTTGAATTTCCAAACTCACTTGGATTTAGAGCATATGTCTAAACCAATTTTGTAAATTGCTTTTTCTAATAATTTCGGACTCAATTATTATTCCAACGTAATTTTTTTTGAAAAAAAGATGGTTCAAAATTTTCAAAGTTTCTAAAATTTTTGTTTTGTTTTAGGCAACGGAATCATTTAAATATAAACCTAAGTGTACGTGCGCCCTAGATCTAGGTTTTACTATTATAACAACGTATTTTCGAAAGCATGAATTTAAAGCTACAAGAAGGATATAACTACTAATATTATGACAAAATTAGAGTTTTCACTTGAAATCTTAATGACTTTGAATTCTTTTGTTGCTCTTGGAAGATCTAGCACCCAACGTAGGAATGCCTCTAATGGCTCACACCCAAAGGACTAAAACCCTAGGAAGTTTAGGAGAAACTAGAGAAAGAGTACGAGATATAAAAATCTCAACCTTGGGGAGAGTATAATTGGAATTATGAAGGCCTATAGTAACTAGATAAACATGATTTGAAACAATTAAATAATCAGATTTAATCCTGATTCAAATCTTTACATTATATGTTACTTGGATTGATTCTGGAAGGCTTCTATAACCTCCCCAAAACCGTCCACCTCTATGGAGATCCAAAATGTTCCTTTTGCTCAACCATTAAACAATTAACAACCTCTTTCCCAAAAAAAAAAAAACAATTAACAATCAATCCATGTACCTTTAAATAAATCCAGATTAATTCTAATTAATTACAAATTAATTCTAATTAATTTTAACTAGTTTCTAATTAATTTTTTTAACCTGTAATAAACTAATAAACTATTTATCTCACTCCCTTAAATCCTTTTTCTAGCCATCTTAGCTCTTGAGGCCAACCCCCAAAGGACTTTGTTATTATTCCCAAAGTTACATCAATTAGTGATGACATTGGACACTTATTTCCAATAGTCTCCCACTTGGACAAGTCATCAAATACTATTGGTCGAATAATATTCGAATATCCAACAAAGCGTGCCTTCCACAACAACTGCGAAACTTTGATCTTTTCAAAAGTCATCCCTTAGATAAGTGATTAGTTATTCATTTGTTTATACAAGATATCATTATGACCTGAGTCATGGATAGTGAATCAACATAATTGTTCATCATTATGTTTCTTGATTTCCGATTTATGATGATCAAAGCAGACTACTAGTTGAACACAACAATTTAGCCACGGCTTTTCCATTCACATGAATATCATCGTCAAATCATCGAGGGGCCCACAATATGGTTTTTCCAACCAAGGCGAAAAGGAACAAATAAATCTTGAATACATAGTTTTTGTATACTCATCAAATCATGCACAGACTTGCCCATTATGACCACTAGTTACAGATAGCGCTAGAGTAAGACTAACACACAACCAACTTGTAAGAAAATAACTCAGATGTCTCTCCATTTCAAGAATAGAAGATATTATTGTTGGATTAGGTGTCTAAGCCCATAACTATAACTGGTATGTATTTGATCCGATAGTAGCATGGTCCTTTTGGGTTGCCTGCACAATAGCAACTGGACAAGATGAATTTTGGAGGAAGAGGTTAATTAATAGTTTATTAATATATTATAAGAATAATATATTAATTAAAAAATCATATTATTTAACTAGTATTGATCAAAAATAAATTTGGAATTAATTTAGTGATCAAAAGAGACTGATTAAAAGAACGGGGACTGATTTTGTAAATCAATAATAGTTGTAGTTTAGGCTAATGGATCCTCTTGATATGGGGTGGATGAAAATCTATGGGAAGCCGATAGACTTTTCCTCTAAGGCCTATCATGTGGGTATGTAGATTGCTTAGGGCCTAAACAGGGGAATTAGGGTTTCCAAGTTGAAAACCCTAGCAACGTCAACTATAAAAGGAACCCCTAGCCTCTAGAAATCGGCCACTACTTCCTTAGAAGAAAACCTGGACGATTTATGCCTCTCCTTCTCGTCATTCTTTTCTTGTGGTGTTTGTGACTCCATTAGAGGTGCAACGCTTGGGGCACTAGGCTTTCAAAGGTCAAGGAATCGAAGTGTGGATTGCTTTTTACTACTAGCTAACAAGAAAGGTATTCACTTAAACCCTAATATGATTAGATTTCGTTTTCTTGTATGCTAGAGAAGGGTTTTGCTTTGGAAAATCAATTTTCATGTATAACTTGAGAAAAACCTAGATTCAAAGCAATTAGGGTTGCATGTGCGCCATAAGAATGTTGTAATGCTCAAAACCCATCAGTGGTATCAGAGCTTAGGGTGTTTTTTTTTGTTATATTTGATGCTATTGTGATTTGCTAAAGCTGGAAAAAAATCGTTTTTTGGTCCCTGTCTGCTGAACTCAATGAGTCCAAAGTGGAACTCGACGAGTCCATGCCCTGACTCGACGATTTGGTTCGTCTATTGGCAGATTTTTCGGATTTCAGGCCTAAATTAGATAAGGATCATTACCTTAAATTGTGTTAACTGTTTAAATTCGAATTTTCTGATATGGTAATGAATATCCACATCTAATTGAAAGATAATGGTCAAATTTTAAGATAATGTTCAAAATTATGTGATTAGTTTAATTATTTAAAATTTGATCTACAAGTTTTGAAAAGTTTCAAAATTTTCCCTCAAGTTTTGGAATTTAAAATTTGATTAAAAGTTTTAATTTTGAAATATAATTCTAAAACTCTAGTGTTTTAAAAGTTTAAAATACAACCCTTATACTATTATAATATTAAAGGTTTAATTTATATATATGTATAAGATGATTCAGTCTTACCGTTAGTAGGCCTCATTCACGAAGTTGGTCTATAAGGGGTGTTTAAGGAAGCGGCTTGTAAAATGACCGACATTGGGTATCCACTCTTACCCACTGCACTCTTGACTGGTGGAGGATCGTTAGACGAACGGGTAGGATAGGACATTAATTCCTCATTAACAAGTATAATAAATATTATAAAGTAACTAAATGTTTTTATAAATTCCCAATCTTAGTTACTTTCGGAAAAATGTGAAAATGATGCTAGTCCATGAAATTGCACTTTGATCCTTGTCAAGTCGTTAGTGGAGCGTGTGTGGTTAACCAACAAACTAACTTGGACTAACAAGTGTGGTAAAGGGTAGCTCGAGAATTACCATAGATCAATGGAGCGTGTGTGGTTAACCGGCACATTGATTAGGTGGTAAATGACATCGAGAGTGCCAAGCTAATTTGCATGGTTATGCACACCTTGTTTGTGATCCTCGGTATCCCAGTCACAAACTTGAGAGGCATAATCGAGATTAAACATGTCATTGAAAAGTTCAATGAATCTCAAAAGATTCTAGGAATTTCATTTCATTTAAAACCTAATTCTTCATTTCGTTTTTCGTGGTGGAATTGGTAAATCGTTATTTACCTACCTTCAAATAATTTGCAATTAGATTACGGCACCCCTCTTCTGAATTGTGAATTATTGTGTTGGGTCCTAGCCTTAATATTTCATTTGGGTGTTATATTAAGGATTCACTATCTAATCAAAAACTTTGTTCTTCTTCTTTTTCAGATGTCTGGCTTTAACAACGCTTCTGGCTCGAACTCTAACTCCTCAACCTCCTTTTCTCTTTTGAACATTTGTGGGAGGGTCACTTTTGATGGGTCCAATTTCAATGATTGGATTCGCAACATTCGCATGGCCCTACGATACGAAGAGAAAGAATACGTCCTCAACAAAGAGCTCAAAGAGATAAATGAAACCAAAGCTTTTGCTGAACAAATACCTGAGTATAGGGCTCAATAAAAAGACGCGACAAAGGTGTCGTGTATAATGGTAGCCACTATGACTCCTGAGCTGCAGCGGTTCTACGAGGACTACTGACCTTATCACATGTGCCAAGATGTGATGGAAACGTACCATCAAAGCGCGCGCGTCAAGAAAGGTACAAGATTGTTGCCTCGCTGATAACAACCAAGATGAAAGATGGAGAATCCATCACGAGCCACTTGCAAAGGATGAAAAGGTGTGTGGATCGTTTGCTCAAGTTGAATGTCAACTTTGAAGAAGAGTTAGCAATTGATATAATCCTACACTATTTACCTCCTTGTTATGATCAGTTCAAGATGACTTATCATATAAACAAGGAGGAAGTCACCTTGAGCAATCTTCAAGTTCTGTTGAGAACTACTGAAAGTGGAGTTAAAGGCAAAGCTGTCAAGTCCAGTCCTACTGCTGCTGCCCCAATCCTCGCTATAGGACATGGTAAAGGGAAAAAAAGGAAAGCTCCCTCTAAGAACCACAAGGGAAAGTCTCATGAAGGATCTTCTTCAAATGGATCCAAAGGTAAAACCGGTTCTGCCACTCCCTCATCCGATCCTAAAGAAGCAACATGCTTCTACTGTCACGACAAGGGGCATTGGAAACGAAGTTTCCCGTAAATACTTGCAGGACATCAAGTATGGGAAGATAAAACCTTCGTTCGCATGTATTTATACTATTCAATCTAATAACTCATTGCATGCTAGTTCTTGGGTCCTTGATACATGATGTGGTTTTCACATTTGTTCTGATTTGCAGGGGCTAATAAGAAGTAGGGATGTGGAGCATGGGAAGATGAAAATGATAATAGGAAATAGGAAATTATCGCCTGTCACCAAGATCGGGATTTAATCTGTAGTGCTTAGTAGTGGGTTAAGATTAGACTTGAATGATTGTTGCTACTCGTCAGAGATGACGAGAAATATAATTTCTTTTCATGGTTTGTATAGACAAGGTTTTAGATTTTCATTTAATAATGAAGTTGGTTCTATTAATGCTTTCTATAATGGTACTTTATATTTTGAAGCATTTCCTTGTAATGGTATATATGAAAATGTGATGGTTGTAGATAACTTAGGAAATAATGTGTTGCATATCGATTCGTCTAATGGTTTAGACAAGGCATGCTTGTGGCATTGTCGTCTTGCATATGTCAACAAGAAGCGCATAGCCCAACTCCAAAAGGATAGAGTGTTGGAGTCATTTGACTTAAAGTCAGATGGCACGTACGAATCTTGTTTGCTTGGGAAGATGACCAAGTCACCTTTCATTGGTACTTGTGAAAGACGTGAGGGTTTGTTAGATCTCATACACACCGATGTGTGTGGGCCCTTCATATCCACCACAAGGGATGCTAACCGCTTCTATGTAACCTTTACCAACGATTGCAGTAGATATGGATATATATATACTTAATCAAGCACAAGTCGGAAACCTTTGAAAAGCTTAATGAGTTTAAGAAAGAAGTGTATAATCAATTGAGCAGGAAGATAAAGATGCTCCAATCCGATCGAGGTGGTGAGTATCTTAGTATTGAGTTCCACGACTATCTTAAAGAATGTGGAATTGTTTCACAATTGATGCCACCTAGGACACCGCATCTTAAAGGTGTGGCTGAGAGGCGCAATCGAACCTTGTTGGACATGGTTCGTTCCATGATGAGTCGAGCTTTGTTACCTATATCATTCTGGGGGTATGCCTTAGAGACTTCCGCCCGTATCCTTAATCTAGTCCCAACTAAGAAGGTTGCCAAAACATCTCACGAGATGTGGACATGGAAAGTTCCCTCGTTGGCACACATCAAGGTTTGGGGTTGCGAGGCTTTCGTAAGACGAGAGACTCACGACAAGCTTGAACCTCGTAGTGAGCGGTGTATTTTCATCGACTACCCATAGAAATCTTTTGGATATCTTTTCTACAGACCTAGTGACAACGTGGTCTTGATAGCAAGGAGAGGGGTTTTCCGTGAGAGAGAACTCATATGCCAAGATGACAGTAGGAAGCAAATTGATCTTGAAGACTTCAAGAGTCAAGCGATGAAGGAACCTCTAACACTAGCACTCAACCTGAGGAGGAGACTCCTTTTAAACCAGTTGACGAGTCCTTACCTCTGAGACGTTCCAATAGAGTTAGCGTTCCACCTATGTTGTATGGTTTCCATATAACTGCTAAAGGTGATACATTAATTAGTGATAGTACACTGATAAATTTGGATGAACCTAAAAATTGATGGGTTTTAAGCACTATAACACTCCTATGGTGCATATGCAACCCTAGATGCTTTGGATCTAAGTTCTCTCTAATTATACATGCAATTTCAATTTTCCAAAGCATACATCCTAACTAGCATACAATAGAGGATATATAACATAAAAACCAAGTTAGATGAATACCTCTTGATGTAGTTTGTAGTTCTTGGCCTTAGAAAGCTTTAGCACCTCAAGTGTGATGCCTCTAATATGTCACAAACACCAAATGCAAGAGGTGGCTTATGATAAGAGGCTAGTTAGCTCAAAATCGGTTATCACTCTTCTTAGAATGCATAGGGCACCCCATTTTAGGGGTTAAGGGGTTGCTTTTATAGTGTGGAAAAGACTAGGGTTTCATCCATGGAAACCCTAATACACCATGACCCTTCATATTTCTTAGGCTCCATGGGTTAAACCTTCATGGACTATCATATAGGTTTAGCCCATCCTAATCAACCATGGATCATTAGCCCATACTATAAGTATCACTGATTTACTTAATCAGCCCCCGTAAATTTAATCAGTCTCTTTTCATCAATAAATTAATTCCAAATTAATTCTTGACCAATACTAATTAAATAATATGATTTCTCAACTAATATATTATACTTATAATATATTAATAAATCACAAATAACCTCTTTCTCAAAAGTCCATCCTATCAAATTGCTCTGGTGAAGGCAACCCAAAAGGACCATGCTACTATTGGGTCAAGTACATACCAGTTATAGTTATGGGCTTAGACACCTAATCCAACAGTCTCCCACTTGGATAAGTCTAATAACTATAACTGCCAATGCAACTTCAAAATTCGATTAGCAATCGTAGCTCTCAAAAGCTGCTATCGAACTCTGACCTAGTCAGTGACACGTCCTTTACAAAAGGGATCATAAAATCCTCTATTCTTCAAGATATCATGTGGACAAATACATGGAACATAGTCATACTTATTGTCCTGCAGTTTGTTTCCCGATTTCTGATTTTTTTGACATAGAACATAATTGAACACATCAATTGAGTCCTGACCGGGCCCGACACATAAGCCAAAACAAAATATCGAGGGGCCCAAGATATCGTTTTTAATCCTCTTAGGATAAAAGGAGCAGATAAACTTCGACTTATATGCTTGTACTAACTACTCGTTAAATCATGCACAACGATACATTTTATAACATCAAGTTACTGATGCGTTTTCATACCATCAATGCACAACCAACTCGTAGTCAACAACTCATATATCTTGGTTTGAAGACTATATGCTATTATCATCTCACAATCACTCGTGATAAATTCCATAAAGTGATTCATGTGAGCGTGGGTTTAATCCAATACTCAAATCTTATTTCAACAGCACTCATGAATGTTGTAGCAAACTTTTTTTTATGTCTAACACCTTAGACAATCTACAAGCCAATTCATGACAATCTAACCTCATAACGAACTTCCAAAGTATGATCGACTGTGGATAGTTTGAATAATCTTATTATTTCGGAATTCAAAAAATGCAAAAGTGAAACAATAGTAAACAATTGACACAAGATAGTAACTTTACTTATAAATAAAACTCCTTTTATTCAATCATCAAATGTCATTTACATTTTAGCTATTACAAGTTTCTAAATATTTATCTAATCACTAAAACTAACATCGTCCTTCGGCCCGATACTCTTAGCATGCTGCAAGTACTTAACCCTACTCAGTCCCTTCGTAAGGGGATCTGTTGGGTTATCCTCTGACGATACCCTCCTAACTACAAGGAGTCCTTCTTCTACTCAATGTCTTATGAAGTGGTATTTTCTATCGATATGTCTGGATCTTCCATGATCTCTCGGTTCATTGGTTAAGGCGACCGCCCCTTCATTATCGCAGAAAATCTCCACATGCTCCTTTATGGATGGTACAACTCCAAGGTCTCCGATGAAGTTATTCAACCATATTGCCTCTTTCGATGCTTCGCTCGCTGCTATGGACTCTGATTCACACATTGAATCAGCTACAGTCTCCTGCTTGGAACTTTTCCATGTTACTGCTCCTCCATTTAGGGTAAACACCCAGCCCAACTGAGAGCCCAAATTATCTCTGTCGGTCTGAAAATCGGCGTCACAATACCCTATCACTCTCAGGTCATCGCTCCCATCGAGGGTAAGGACCCAGTCCTTAGTCCTCCGCAGATACTTAAGAATGTTCTTTACTGCAGTCCAGTGAGCTTTACCATGATTCCCTTGATATCTTCTGACCATGCTCAAAGAAAAGGTCACATCAGGGCGAGTACAAGTCATAGCATACATGATCGAGCCAACTGCGGAAGCATATGGTACTCGACTCATCTCTGCCATCTCAGCATCTGTATTAAGACTCTGAGTCTTACTCAGTTTGCTATTGCTCTGGATAGGTAAGTCACCTTTCTTGGAATTCTCCATGTTGAAACGCTTCAACACCTTGTCCAAGTTGGTCCTTTGACTAAGGCATATTATTCTTTTACTTCTGTTTCTCAATATCCTTATCCATAGAATATAAGCAGCATCTCCAAGGTCCTTCATAGCGAAACACTTCCCAAGCCAGGACTTAACCTCCTGCAAGGTTGGGATGTTGTTTCCTATGAGCAGTATGTCATCCACATACAACACCAGAAAGCTAACTATACTCCCACTAGCTTTGACATATACGCGGGACTAATCTTCGCTTCTCAAAAAACCAAACTCTTTGACTTTCTCATCAAAACAAAGATTCCATCTGCGATATGCTTGTTTCAATCCATAGATGGATTTCTCAAGCTTACACACTCTATTAGGGTACTTTGCATTGACAAAACCCTCTGGCTGACACATGTAAACATCTTCAGCCAACTTTCCATTAAGGAAAGCGGTTTTGACATCCATTTTCCATATTTCACAATCATAAAATACAGCTATGGCTAACATAACCCTTATAGATTTAATCTTCGCTACTGGTGAGAAGGTCTTGTCATAGTCAACTCCAGGAGTTTGAGTAAATCCCTTCGCAACCAATCGGGCCTTATATGTGTGTACTTTGCCATCCATTTCGGTCTTCTTCTTGAAGATCCATTTGCGCCCGACTGACTTGCGACCTGGTACATTGTCAACCAACTTCTAAATTTGATTGTCATACATGGGCTGAATCTCGCTGTCCATCGCCTCTTTCCATTTAGCAGACTTAGGGCCTGCCATGGCTTCCTTCTAGTTAGATGGTTCATCCAAATCTACCAGTGTGCTATCACTGATAAACGTATCACCTTCAGTAGTAATATGGAAGCCATAAAACTCAGGTGCCATCCTAACTCAAGAGGAACATCGAAGAGGTAATGACTCGTCAATAGGTTCACCAGGAGTTTCCTCCTCGGGTTGAGTGCCAGTGTTTGCGGTTCTTTCAACACTTATCTGTTGAAGCTCTTCAAGGTCAATTTTCCTCCCACTGTCCCCTTGGCATATGAGTTCTCTCTCTCGGAAAACCCATCTCCTCGCGACAAAGACAACATTGTCACTCGGTCTGTAGAAGAGATACTCAAAGGACTTATGCGGGTAGCCAATGAAAATACATTGCTCACTACGAGGTTCGAGCTTGTCGTGAGTCTCTCATCTTACGAAAGCCTCGCAACCCCAACCTTGACATGTGCTAACGAGGGAACCTTCCATGTCCACATCTCGTGAGATGTTTTGGCAACCTTCTTAGTAGGGACTAGATTAAGGATATGGGCGGCAGTCTCTAAGGCATATCCCATAATGAGATAGGTAACGAAGCTCGAATCATCATGGGACAAACCATGTCCAACATGGATCGATTGCGCCTCTCAGCCACACCATTCAACTGCGGTGTCCTAGGTGGCGTCAACTGTGAAACAATCCAACATTGCTTAAGATAGTCGTGAAACTCGATACTAAGATACTCACCACCTCGATCGGATCGTAGCATCTTTATCTTCCTGCCCAATTGATTCTCCACTTCCTGCTTAAACTCTTTGAACTTTTCAAAGGTTTCTAACTTATGCTTGATTAAGTAGATATAGCCATATCTGTTGTAATCATAATTAAAAGTCACATAGAAGCGGTTAGCATCCCTTGTGGCGGTTCTGAAGGGTCCACCCACATCCGTGTGTATGAGATCCAAAAAACCTTCACCACTTTCACAAGTACCAGTGAAGGGTGACTTGGTCATCTTTCCAAGCAAACAAGATTCGCAAGTGTCATCCGACTTTAAGTCGAATGACTCCAACACACCAACCTTTTGGAGTTGGCCTATGCGCTTCTTGTTGACATGTACAAGACGACAATGCCACAAGGATGCCTTGTCCAAACCATTGGACGAATCAATATTCAACACATTATTTCCTAAGTGTCACACCCCCAAACCAAGGATGGCGTAAACGTCCGGAGGTGGAGGACTTCATGTATAGTATCACAACAACGAGTATAACAGTGCTCAAAGTAAATACAACCATCATAAATATAATTGAAAAAGTTATACCATAGTATGTGTTTACATGTTTCAAATCAATTACACTATGATGACAAAATGAAATGTTTGACGATTTAATGTCTCATCCTCAAAAGTTGTTGATTTCCTGTTTCACTGATTTCCTGAGAATACAAGTAGTTTTGAAAGAGTGTCAACAATTAAGTTGGTGAGTTCATAAGAGTTTTATTTGAGAAAGAAGCTGTTTTCCTTGTAAAAATGATAGAGTATGATTCCAGAAAATTAGATATTTTCTTTATTAGGTGTAAAATGAACACTCCTATGTTATGCAATAAAGTACCCTAGAAAGACCCGTAGATTTCCTTCTATGATCACACAATGTATATAAGTTATATAAAATTTAAGTTAAATAAACCGTTGAATATAATGGGTCTGCCCTAGGTCCACAACCAAACAAGGAACAGAAAGTAAGGCGGGCCCACCAATTCTAAGTCGATTGCGACAAAATTCATATATAACTCTAACATGTACACTTAGCAATTATAGTTGAAGTCTAACAATTCTAGATGAAACGTAGTTTTAATATCATGAAATCCATTTAGTGCAAATCTGGTACTTTATAATGTATATTTCAAGAAAAATCCCTTATTTTCCTTATAAAAGTTATGTAGCCTTAAATCCCAAGACCGAGAATATGTGTGTGTTCTGTACTTATAATGCTTATAATAGTAATGTGTTTCCAAAGAAAATCCAATATTTTCCTTATAAAAGTTATGTAGCCTTAAATCCCAAGACCGAGAATATGTGTGTGTTCTGTACTTATAATGCTTATAGTAGTAATGTGTTTCCAAAGAAAATTCAATATTTTCCTTATAAAAGTTATGTAGCCTTAAATCCCAAGACCGAGAATATGTGTGTGTTTTATACCTATAACGTGTTTGTAGTTTTAAATAGATAAAACCCATTTTCAAAGTAGAATTTTCCCTGTAAACTTGAAAGATTGTTAAATACCTATGTGAGTCGTTATAACCATACTATAACGAGAAATAACCTGCAACAACGTTTTTCAGACGTCAAGATCCTATGACTCTTGTCACCCGTAGACCTGCAGGTCTGGCTGTAGCTAGCAGCGAGGTGTGGGGTGTCAATCCCAATATAGATCTATACACAATTATCACACTCTCCCTACAATAGACTCTGGTTATAACTTACAGGAATTTGAACACGTACTCTAAGAGTACGATGGAAGAATTGTCTCACAACTTACGTTAACTAGTTTACATATAGTTTGAGTATAAAACCTCTTCCGTGGTGGAAGTGAAATCACCTTTTATGAATAAATTAGTGATATGAAATCCATAAACTATTACTATTATAGTTTATCATGTAGTGTTTGAAAAAGCCATTTGTTTTGAGAGTAAAACCTTTTCTGTGGTGTGCTTTTATCGTAAACTCCATAAACTATACTTATTGTAGTTTATTATATGTCTTCGAAATGAATGGAAAAAAACCTTATCATGAATGACTAATTTCTGTTTATGATGGTAAACTAACAAGAAATACATTCAACATTTAGAAACTTATTGTTATGCACTTTGCTCAACATACTATAAAGTGTTGTTAATATCGTAAACTATGTAAGTAGTCTTTAACTTATCTGCACTGTTTTAGAAAAGTCATAGAAAAATCATACGAAGTCGAAAACTGAATCTGTAAACTCTGAGAGTTTAGAAAATGTGTCTAGTTTATTCATAATTTTTATTATGATTTTTAGAAGTCCCTAACTTGTGTGAAAATGTTCATATTCACAGACTGGTCCGAATTCGTTTCTGAAATGATAGGCAGTTTTGTAAAAATCACCATAAATTGTAGAAAAATCGTATGGATATGTGAAAGTAGTAATTTTAAAGGTATGAACCTGAACTATTTGTATATTAAAAACTTTTGAATGATATTAAGTTTAAGATGGTCAAAATAGTCCATGAATAGGACTCAACTTTTCTGATGAAAGCTGTTGTTTGAATTTAGTTAAGTTTTTGGTATTTTAACTTGTATTCCCCCCTAAAACTTGAAGAAAACATGAAAATGTAGGGGTATGAACTCACCTTGACTGATTTCTTAAGATGGATGATGAAGAGAAGAAGTTTCCAAGTCAAGAACACTTGGGAGATACTTGAAGATTCGAAGATCCTAAGCTCAAATATAATGATATTTGTATAAGAGATTCATGATTTGAGTGAAAGAGTGTAGAGTATTCAGATGTAGGATGAATTTAATTACCAAGACTAAAGTGAAAAGCTCAAGAGTAACCTTGTAATCTCGAGTTCTAGAGAGGGAAAGAGAGAGATGGAGAGAGAGAGAGAGAGATGTTTGCTCTTTGGTGAGAGAGTGAGTAAAGTGGAAGGAGAGAGGTGATTTTTCAGCTTTTGATGAACCTTTACAGCTGGAGGAGGGGTGTCAAAGGACAAATAGTAAACTAGGTAGGGGGAATAGTGACTGAGGGTTGTACTATGAAGGTATTGGGGGGGGGGGGGGTTGCTTGTGTCATAAACTTATAGAAAGTCAACACTCTATCACAAAATCTAACTTAATAGATTTTATTCTTGGACAAGGATTTCCCCCAAAATATGATTAATATATGATAATATAGGGTCCCTTAAGTCTAAACACGAGTTTGGGTGAAAATCCCGCGTTAAAATCACGAAAAACGGGCTTAAAACGAAGTTGGGGTCAAAAACCGGGAAAAAGAGTGAAAATTCCGAAGTCTGGCCGAAGTTTCGGTCCTTAGAGGGTTAGAATCGAAGGCTGGTTCGGTTGATGTATTAGAACCGAGAGGGAGAGGTTTGGTCCGAGCAATTTCGCAGGCGAAGCCATCAGAAGAGGGACCGAAGGCGAAGGGTAGTTCGGTTCTTGAAGGAGGTTCGGTTCTAGAAGGAGGTTCGGTTCTTAAGCTAGTTTCGGTTCAAATGAAAGGTTCGACTCCTTAAAAGGGTTCGACTCCTTAAAGCTGTTTTTCGCATAAACTTCCGTTTTTGAGCGGTTTTTCGACTAAATCAAGAGTCGGGATGCCCCGAGTGATTATAAAAAGTTGAGAGAGATTTGGGAGAGATTTCACATACTTGGAGAGATCTCACATACTTAGAGAGATTTGAGAGAGATTTCACCTACTTGGAGAGATTTCACATACTTAGAGAGATTTGGGAGAGATTTCACATACCTAGAGAGATTTGGGAGAGATTTCACCTACTTGGAGAGATTTCACATACTTAGAGAGATTTGGGAGAGATTTCACATACTTGGAGAGATTTCACATACTTAGAGAGATTTGGGAGAGATTTCACATACCTAAAGAGATTTGGGAGAGATTTCACCTACTTGGAGAGATTTCACATACTTAGAGAGATTTGGGAGAGATTTCACATACCTAGAGAGATTTCACCTACTTGAAGAGATTTCACATACTTAGAGAGATTTGGGAGAGATTTCACATACTTGGAGAGATTTCACATACTTAGAGAGATTTGGGAGAGATTTCACATACCTAGAGATATGTGGGAGAGATTTCACCTACTTGGAGAGATTTCACATACTTAGAGAGATTTGGGAGAGATTTCACCTACTTGGAGAGATTTCACATACTTAGAGAGATTTGGGAGAGATTTCGTTTGAGACCTTTTTGGATGCTTAGCTTCGCTACGCAAGGTGTGTAAACCCCGTTAAGCCTTGTTATGAATGTTATACGCCCCCAAGGGGTATGGGATAGTGTTTTACCAAGTAGTTTCATCACTTATCCTGATTAGGGTTTGAGAATTCTCAACATATGGATTTTTCAAGTGATAACTTCTTATTAAAATAGCGAGTTGTACAGTAGTAACATAATGTACACCCTAATATGAAAGGTTAATTGAGTTGACCGGTTTGACTTGTTGACTTTATTTGACTTTGACTTGACCAGAAATTGACGGTTGTCACACTAAGTTATCTACAACCATCATAGTTTCATATATACCATTACAAGGCAATGCTTTAAAATAAAATACACCATTATAGAAAGCATTCATAGAACCAATTTCATTATCAAATGAAAATCTAAAACCTTGTTTATACAAACCATGAAAATAAATAATGTTTCTTGCCATATCCGACGAGTAACAACAATTATTCAACTCTAAATTTAACCCACTACTAAGCAATAAAGAATAAGCTCCAATCTTGGTCACAGACGACAATTTCCTATTCCCCATGATTAAGTTTATCTTCCCGTGCTCCACATCCCTACTTCCTTTTAGTCCCTGCAAATCAGAACAAATGTGAAATCCACAACCTGTATCAAGGACCCAAGAATTAGCATGTGATGAGTTATTAGATAGAATAGTGTAAATACCTGAGAAGGTGGGCTTTATCTTCCCATCCTTAATGTCTGACAACTATTTGGGCAGCTTCGTTTTGTTGGGTTTTATATACTACAACATCCTATGGTTCACATACAACCCTAAATACATTGGATCTATGTTTTCACTAATTATACATGCAATGATGTTTCCAAGGTATTACGCCTATCACTAGCATGCAATTGACATAAACAATATATATATAATACTAGTTAGGATGACATACCTTTTATGTAGCTTGAAACCTTGATGTATTTTGGCCTTAAGAGCTTAGCCCCAATAGTGTGAAAGCCTCAAATGAAGTCACAATACATCATGAACAAAGGAGGAACTTGAGAGAGAATTCATATTCACCCAAAATTGTCCACATACACCTCAAAAGGCTAGTCACAATTTTTGGCTATAGAATAACATATTTATATGTAGGATTCCAAGGGTCATGGGTATAACCCAAATCTATACCCATGGGTCTTATGATCCATGGTTCATATGGCCCAACTCTTTATGTATCCATACATAAACTTAGTCCAACATGGATCATAAGCCCAACCCATATAAATATAACTAATTACCATAATTAGTCCCCATAGATTTAATTAGTCTCTTTTGATCACTAAATTAATTCCAAATTAATTCTTGATCAATACTAATTAAAACATATGATTTCATATTAATATATTATAACTTATAATATATTAATAAATCATATATAACCTTCTCTCAAGAGTCTATCCTAACAAATTGTCCTGATGGTATGCAACCCAAATGGACCATGCTACTCTCGGGTCAAGTATATACTTATAATAGTTATGGGCTTAGACATCTAATCCAACAGTCTCCCACTTGGATAAGTCTAAAACTATTATTGCAAGTACGACTCCAAAATCCCGACTAGCAATTGTAGCTCTTAAAAGCAGCTGTCGAACTCGACCTAGTCAATGACATGTACATTAGATAAGGGATCATATATTCCTCCATTCTACATATCATATGGACTGAGACATAGATTATAATCATTCTCTCTGTCCATCTATTGTTTCCCGATTTCCGATTTATAACGACTGACTAATTGAACAAATCAAATTAGTCCAGGCCCTGCCGAGCACTTACTTTTGTCATCACTAAATCATCGAGTGGCCCACGGATATCGGTTTTATCCCTCCAAGGGTAAAAGGAATGGATAAACTTCGACTCATACTCTTATACTAACTAATTTTTGAATCATACACAAAAGCACGTTTTATAACATCAAGTTATTGATGTGGTTTCGTACAATCAATGTACAACCAACTCATAGTCAACAAGTCATATCTCTAGGTTTGAAAAATATAAGATATTATCGTCTCATGATCACTCGTGATTAAATCCATGAAGTGATTCAAATGAGTGTGGGTTTAATCCAATACTCGAATCTCATTCCAGGAGCACTCATGAATGTTGCAACAACTTTTGCTATGTCTAACCGCCTTAGACATCTACAAGCCCAATTCATGACAGTCTTGATTCATACCTACTTCCAAAGTATGATTGACTGTAGAGAGTTTGAATAACCTTAGTTATTCGGGAAGTCAAAACATGCAAAGTGAAACACAAGAATAATATTAATCCTATATGGCCCCAATACTTCTGAGAGTAAATAAAACACCTTTTATTTAATCACCATATTGATTACTCATTATTCATTGTATAATGTTTTGGATAATCAACTTTATACTTGAATCAAAACAATAGTTGTCCCATGATCCAAGCATGCATACTATGTTTACATATGGTCCTTTGTTTGTGGAATAGATCAATCGACAACATTTCAAATGATACTCATTTCACAATTCCAAATCCTTATGATAAATGTAAGAATACAAGATTCATTGCCATTTACTGAAATCTGTTAGATTCTAAACTTATATGCAATAATACTCTTGTAATGACTAAGCACAAAAGTTAGAAAGACTTGGCAACAAACATTACAAAGTATTCCAATGGAGAGCAATTCCATGGAAACGAAGTCTCACATTCAAAGTAAATTCCTTTGAATATCCTTCTTGCATTAAGTTTTCTAATCTTACACAGATTTAATGAATAACTTCCACCTATGGAAACATTTCCATATTCCATTTTGACTATCACTTCTGAACAAGAGTTGCCTCTTTTTAGAATATGTCAATATGGTCCTTCCAAAATTTAACAATATACTTCCAACTGCCCATAAGTAACCAATCTTTGGTAAGCCTTAGATTGTCCTAGACAATTGCTTAATCATTTTAGTCATATCCAGTTCTATTCCTTTTTCCCTCTTAATGCCCTAGGCACTTGGAAAAATTAGAACGGATGAATATTACAGCACATGTAATCGATCCTATATCCGAAGCATATGGGACACGATTCATGATGTCTCACATAAAGACATGATACTAGACCAGTCTTTTGCTATAATATTTCTACTTCTATTTGCCATGTTCTCATAATTCAAATTATAAAAAGGGATGCCGTAATCATAACCGAATTTTAGAACGCAAATAATGTAATTATGACTAAATTTGATTAAAAACTCACAATCTAAGCTTTTAGAATTGGAATGAAGTATAATTTCCTCTCCCTTAATTATAGCAAAACAACTTTTCAACCCCTGCAACTTCACGAATTGAAACCTTTTGTTTTCTATAATTAACATTGCTAACTTGCAATACTAAACATAATAATCATGCTCCCACTAACATGATAATTATTAGCATAACACTTATGCTCCCACTAGCTTTGACATGTATCCAAAAATCAGCTGGACTTCTATAAATCAATACTTATTGACTTTCTTACCAAAGTTCAGTTTTATGATACGAGATGCTTCGATAAAACTATATCAAAATCATACACCTTTCCTTAGATAGCTCACATGTATGTCTAAACAATTTTAGAACTATGAAAAGGGATGTCGTAATCATAGTCTTAAATGTTTAGACCTTTGCCATTGCTCACAAGTCCATGTTAGTGTGTCTGTTAACCACACACGCTCCACTAACGACTTTGAGAATGCAAATATCACAATTGATATCTACTTAAAATCAACTTAGTGAAAGCTTTTCCTCAGCATCATTTTCATGAATCGAATAGAAACCTTATGACACTTAAATTTTATGGTGTATGTGTTCCTATCCATGTGAATTTGTCATAACCTTAATCATAAGACAAGGTTAGTGACAAATCCAAACTCATATGGACTGAACTTGTACAATCTTAATTTCTCGCCACTTGGCAGCACAAGGGCCTACCAGTGCTTCCAGGTTGTTATGCAAACAATTGAGAACTCATATGCATAGTCAACTTTAACTGGAATGGGCACAGAAACAAGAATATGTCAAAACGATAGGTTACAAACGTCAAGTTGCGTGCTAGTGACAAACAACAAGTTTTATTCTTGATTAGTTCTTGAAATTTTTTCAAGATCTTTAAAACTCCCACTGACCTCTTGACATATATGTTTCTCATTGTCAAGGAACATTACTTGACAAACAAATATTTAAGAGTTAGTGCGGATTCTAAACAAGACAAACACTTCACACAATTGGCCTTAGTTGGTCTTTGTTTTATCCAAAACATCACAACTCACCAATTTCAAATGTACAAGAGTAGAAAACATTTTACTCTACATTTGATAAGTGTTTTAAACCATCTTAACATTATGTCACTCAAGGCTTGATCTTGGAGTGTTACTCTAAGACTCAATTTTGGAACGAAGTATGATTCATCTTTTGATTTAACCTTTTCAACAATTCACGATTCCTCTTCTTAGCAAAACAAATGCACCAAGATGTTCTTAGAGGATCAATTATGATATGGTTTTTCATAATCATTAAGATGATCATAAAACATGATACTGAAGTACTCTCCCATCTTTTCAGATTGGAGAAACTTTTATCTTTCTGCCTAATTTGATTCTTCTCTTTTGTCCTGCCACGCATTGAAACTTTTCCAATGTTTCAGAATTATACTTAAACTTGTAAGCATAACCATATTTACTAAACTTTAGTAAATCATGACGAATAGTCTTATCGACCTTTGTGGTGGATCTTGATCAGCGCACACCCAGTGTACCCGATCCCCTAGTCCTTCACTTGACTCAAATATACATGTGAACAAGGAATTAGTGTTAATTTACCAAAGACGAAAATTCTCATTCATCATACAATAAAGGTTGCATGATTCCAAGTTTCTATCCAACCGAAACTTGGGAGATGTGAATCTTTCCTTATTTGGTAAATTATGACACTACCACAAACAAAGAATCAAATCCATTTTCCAATATTGCTATTAATGGAATCATACAAACAACAATTTTTCACAAATGCCATTATAAGGATGCTTAAAATAAAAAAAATAAAAAAATTTCTTTTATTTTAAAATTGCGGAAAAAATTTATCCTTACAATGCAAATACATATGAAAACAATGTTGTTATCTATTCCTACGCAATCTATCATAACTCTTAAGCAGCAACTCAAAATTCTGATCTTCGAACCATGCGATCGAAATCCATCTTCGCGATCAGATTCAACATACTCTTATTCTAAGCTTCCTCTCCTTTTCTGATTCTACAAAACATCAAAATGCGACCTAGTCACATCATGTAATAAGAATCTCCAAATAGGAACTTAATAGAGTTAGATAGTGGACTTTACCTGAAGCATAGTCAAATTTTTGACTAGTGAACTTTCAAGTAAATAAGGCAGCTTCGCAACCAATGCCCCTTCTCTTGGCAAAAGAAACACATGGACTCTTTGGAATGGTACACGAGACTATCTCAGTGTTAGCCTTTCTCTTTACCATTGTGTCAAACGACTTGACCATGGCCGACCCCTTTCCATTGGGAAGAGAAAACTTTTCTGGACTTCTAATGTTACCATTGTAAATGTCCATGGAAGTTTGGGAAGTTGATCTTCCAATCAAATTTGCTTTACGAGTGTTCCAGCATCAAGCAAATAGGTAAGATCATTACGGGTCATGTCGTAGTCTGTCATCAGGGAGTGACTAAAGAACCAAGTCAACAACCAGCTTCCCCGAGACTTCGACACCCTACTCTCCCAGCTTGTCAATGTGTGACTTCATCTCTAAGATGTGAGTACATATAGACACTGTTTGCCAATAGGGATTGAGTGACCTTGAACTATTCAAGAACTTGTGGGTTAGAGAGAATAATTGTAAGAGGTGGAGGAAGTGATGTATGATCCAGTCCCATTAATGCACAACAAAGGGATTAATCTTTCACCTTGATTGCTATTTGGGATATCATCTTCATTAGGATAGCTTTATCCAAAAGGATAAGGAAGACCATAGTTGTCATAACTATACATCTATGAGGGAGAAATTCAAGTTTAGTTGATTTAAGTCCTTAATATAACACCCAATATGAAATATTAAGGCTAGGACCCAACACAATATTTTATAACTTAGAAGAGGGATGTCGTAATCCAAGCTACAAAATATTTGATGGTAGGTAAATGACGATTTACCAATTTCCATCATGAAAAAACAAAATTTAACATTAGGTTTTAAATGAATTGAAACTCCTAGATCTTTTGAGATTCATTAAACCATTCAATGGCATGTTTAAATCTCGATTATGCCCTTCAAGTTTGTGACTAGGATGCCGAGGATCACAAACAAGGAGGAATAACCATGCAAATTAACTTGGTACACTTAATGTTACAACCACCTAATCAATGTGCTGGTTAACCACAAACGCTCCATTGATCTATGATTAACATCAAGCTACCCTTTGCCACACATTGTCAGTCCCAGATTAGTGTGTCGGTTAACCACACACGCTCCACTAACGACTTAACAAGGTGCAAAGTGCAATTTCATGGGTTAGCACCAAATTCACATTTTCCTAAGTAACCAAGATTGAGAATTTATA
Organism: Lactuca virosa; assembly: GCF_052849685.1. Lineage (NCBI taxonomy): Eukaryota > Viridiplantae > Streptophyta > Magnoliopsida > Asterales > Asteraceae > Lactuca > Lactuca virosa. The sequence continues at coordinate 242,516,614 of NC_136429.1, read as the reverse complement.
AGTGTTTAGTTACTTAGTATTTCATTATACTTTTAATGAGAATTTAAATGTCCTGTCAAACCCATTCGGCTAACGACCCTCCACCAGTCAAGGAAGCGGTGGGACAGAGTGGACACCCATTAAACTGCCATTTTATAGGCAGTAACCTTATACCCCCCTTATAGACCGACTTCGTGAATGAGGCCTACTAACGGTAAGACTGACTTACTCTTATACATATATATAAGTATTAAACTTAAATCATGTCATTATGGAGTTATTAACTTTCTTTTAATTAGACACTTTAATTAATTTAATAAAGTCCACAGGGTTTGAATTTTAAAATTCTAGAGTTTGTAATTAAAGTAATCATGAGAGAGACTTTACAAATTCCAAAACTTGAGGGCAAGTTTTGAAACTTGTCAAAACTTTTCAAAACCATAACTTATGAGTTTAAAGTGGTTTAATGAAAAAACTCTTCAAGTTCCATAACTTGAGGACAAGTTATGGAAGACTTTAAAAACATTTAAAAAATGAGACTCTTCATTTTCATAACTTATGGAAATTTTATGAGTTTTACTATTCATAAATGAGACTTTTCATATAACTTGAGGACAAGTTACAAAAACACATATTATGAACAACTTTTAGATCAATTTGGATCGAAAACAATTATCACATAATTTTTTTATTAATCTAAACTAACTCATAAGTACAAGATAATGCATATCATCAATCTTCAAGAAATTAGCATATTCATATAAAGTAATACAAAACTTGAAATTATGACAATTATCTAATAATTGGAAGAGAATCAACATTACCATAACAACAAAATCAAATTTTATGAACAAAAACACTTTGTGGTAATGATTCTAATCCAAAACAGGCCAAAAAACTCGAATATATGCTGTCAGGGGCTCCAACTCGCCGAGTGCAAGAACCAACTCGACGAGTTGGATGAATTTACACATGGACTCGTTGAGTCCCATAATGGACTCGTCGAGTCCCCTATACAGGCAACAAAAATTCATTTTTTCCAGCTTTTTTCAGCAAGTAGCATCAAATATAATTTGAAAACAACCCATGGCTCTGATACCACTGTTGGGTTTTATATACTACAACATCCTATAGTGCACATACAACCCTAAATACCTTGGATCTATGTTTTCACTAATTATACATGCAATGATGTTTCCAAGGTATTAAGCCTATCACTAGCATGCAATTGACATAAACAATATATATAATACTAGTTAGGATGACATACCTTTTATGTAGCTTGAAACCTTGATGTATTTTAGCCTTAAGAGCTTAGCCCCAATAGTGTGGAAGCCTCAAATGAAGTCACAACACATCATGAACAAAGGAGGAACTTGAGAGAGAATTCCTATTCACCCAAAATCGTCCGCACACACTTCAAAAGGCTAGTCACGATTTTTGGCTATAGAATTAACATATTTATATGTAGGATTCCAAGGGTCATGGGTAGAACCCAAATCTATACCCATGGGTCTTATGATCCATGGTTCATGTGGCCCAACTCTTTGCGTATCCATACATAAACTTAGTCCAACATGGATCATAAGCCCAACCCATATAAATATAAATAATTACCATAATTAGTCCCTATGGATTTAATTAGTCTCTTTTGATCACTAAATTAATTCCAAATTAATTCTTGATCAATACTAATTAAAACATGTGATTTCAATTTAATATATTATAACTTATAATATATTAATAAATCATATATAACCTTCTCTCAAGAGTCCATCCTAACAAATTGTCCTGATGATATGCAACCCAAATGGATCATGCTACTCTCGGGTCAAGTGCATAGTGATAATAGTTATGGGCTTAGACATCTAATCCAACACGTTTCCAGTGCCCTTTTTCATGACAATGGAAGAACTCTGCTTCCTTTAGATTGGAAGAGGGATTAGCAGAACCAGCTTTGGTCCCACTGGAAGAGGATCCATCAAGAGACTTTTCCTTGCGACTCTTAGAAGGAGCCTTCCTCTTATTCCCTTTCCCATGTCCAATTGCCAGAATAGGGGCAGCAGCAGTAGGAGTAGGTACAACAACCTTGCCTTTCAAATTTCTTTCTACAGTTATTAGTAGGCCTTGAAGCTTGCTTAGAGTGACTTCCTCCTTGTTCATATGATAAGTCATTCTGAACTGATCATAACAAGGAGGCAAAGAATGGAGGATGATGTCAATAGCCAACTCTTCATCGAAGTTCACATTCAACTTCAGCAAGTGGTCCACAAACCTCTTCATCTTTTGCAAGTGGGCCATGATGGACTCTCGATCCTTCATTTTGGTTGTGATCATGGACGCAATGATCTCATACCTTTCCTGTCGAGAACTTTGATGGTACCTTTCCATCAAATCTTGGTGCATTTTGAAGGGCCAGAAGTCCTCATAGGACTTTTGAAGCTCAACAGTCATGGTAGCAATCATAGTGCACGACACCTTTGTCGCGTCCCTCTCATGAACCCTGTATTCCTCTATTTGCTTGCGAGTAGCAGTTTGTTCATCAATCTCCTTTAGCTCTTTATCGAGAACATATTCCTTGTCCTCATAGCGAAGGGCCATACGAATATTTCGAATCCAATCGTTAAAGTTTGACCCATCGAAGATAGTTCTCCCAACCAAGTTCATGAGGGAGAATGAGGTAGAAGGGTTGGAGCCTGAAGCATTGTTTGGGATAGACATCTGAAAAGGAAACAGAACAAGCTTAGATTAGATAAGAGTCCTTAATATAACACCCAAATGAAATATTAAGGCTAGGACTCAGCACAATATTTTACAATTCGGAAGAGGGATGCCGTAATCCAATTGCAAAATATTTGAAGGTGGGTAAATGACGATTTATCAATTTCCACCATGAAAAACAAAATTGATTATTAAGTTTTAAATTGGATTGAAATTCCTAGATTCTTTTGAGATTCATTGAACTTTTCAATGGCATGTTTAAATCTCGATTATGTCCTTCAAGTTTGTGACTAGGATACTGAGGATCACAAACAAGGTGTGAATAACCATGCAAATTGCTTGGTACTCTTGGTGTCACTTATCACCTAATCAATATGCCGGTTAACCACACACGCTCCATTGATCTATGACAAACATCAAGCTACCCTTTTCCACCCTTGTTAGTCCCAAATTAGTGTGTCGGTTAACCACACACGCTCCACTAACGACTTGGCAAGGTGCAAAGTGCAATTTCATTGAATAGCATATATTTTCACATTTTTCCTAAAGTAACTAAGATTGGGAATTTAATAAAACATTTAGTTACTTTTATAATTATCATTATACTTATAATGAGAATTAATGGCCTATCCTACCCGTTCGGCTAATGACCCTCTACCAGTCAAGGAAGCGGTGGGTGAGAGTAGACACCCATTAAACCACCATTTTATAGGTAGTAACCTTATACCCCCCTTATAGATCGGATTCGTGAATGAGGCCTACTAACGGTAACACTGACTTGTCTTATATATATATATATATATATATATATATATATATATATATATATAATTATTAAACTTATAATATTATATTAGTATAAGGGTTGAATTTTAAACTTTTAAAATTCTAAGGTTTAGAATTAAATGTTTCATAAGTGAGACTTTACAAATTCCAAAACTTGAGGGAAAGTTTTGTAACTCTTCAAAACTTTTGGTTTCCATAACTTATGAGGTTTAATGTTCATGAATGAGACTTTTCATATAACTTGAGGACAAGTTACAAAACTCTCTTCAAGAACAATTTAGATCAATTTTAACTAACAACATTATCGTATAATTTACCATTTATCTAATCTAACTCATATAGCAAGGCAATTCATATAAAATAATACAAATAATCATCTTGTTCTCTTAAAATTTGACAATTGTCCTTCAATTGGATGCGGATCATCATTACCATATCAAAAAATACGAATTTTATAATACAAAACAGTTTGTGGTAATGATCCTAGTCCAATTCTGGCCAAAAACTCGAAATTCTGCAAACAGAAGGTTCTACTCGACGAGTGCATGAACTGGACTCGTCGAGTTGCCCTTTTAGTGAGTGAACTCGTCGAGTCAGATCATTGGACTCGGCGAGTTCATCAGTCAGAGGCCAGAAAATCGATTTTTTTCAGCTTTGAAATATAACCAAGCATCAATATAACAGAAAACAATCCTAGGCTCTGATACCACTGAAAGGTTTTAAGCACTATAACACTCATATGGTGCACATGCAACCCTAGATGCTTTGGATCTATGTTTTCTCTAATTATACATGCAATTTCAATTTTCCAAATCATACATCCTAACTAGAATACAATAGAGGATATAAAACATAAAAACCAAGTTAGGTGAATACCTCTTGATGTAGTTTGTAGCTCTTGGCCTTAGAAAGCTTTAGCACCTCAAGTGTGATGTCTCTAATGTGTCACAAACATCAAATGCAAGAGGAGGCTTATGAGAAGACGCTAGTTAGCTCAAAATCGGTTATCACTCTTCTTAGAATGCATGGGGCACCCGATTTTAGGGGTTAAGGGGTTGATTTTATAGTGTGGCAAAGACTAGGGTTTCATCCATGCAAACACTAATACACCATGACCCTTCATATTTCTTAGGCTCCATGGGTTATACCTTCATGGAATATCATATAGGTTTAGCCCATCCTAATCAACCATGGATCATTAGCCCATACTATAAGTATCACATATTTACTTAATCAGTCCACATAAATTTAATCAGTCTCTTTTGATCACTAAATTAATTCCAAATTAATTTTCGACCAATACTAATTAAATAATATGATTTCTCAATTAATATATTATATTTATAATATATTAATAAATCACAAATAACCTCTTTCTCAAAAGTCCATCCTATCAAATTGCTCTTGTGAAGGCAACCCAAAAGGACCATGCTACTATCGGGTCAAGTACATACCAGTTATAGTTATGGGCTTAGAAACCTAATCCAACAAAAACTACAAGGAAGCCATGGCGGGCCCAGAGTCTACAAACTGGAAGGAGGAAATGGACAGCGAGATTCGGTCCTTGGATGACAATCAAGTTTGGAACTTTTTTGACAATGTACCAGGTCGTAAGACGGTCGGGTGCAAGTGGATCTTCAAGAAGAAGACCGACATAGATGGGAAAGTGCACACATTCAAAGCACGACTGGTTGTGAAGGGCTTTACTCAAACCCCAGGGGTTGACTATGATGCGACCTTCTTGATGGGTTTTGAGCAAAAGAACATTCCTACGTGCACATACAAAACCCTAAAGCTTTGGATCTAGGTTTCTCTATTGTACATGCAAATTTATCCAAAGCTTACAAACCCTAGATCTAGCATAGAAAACTGAAAATAACAACTAATACAAGTTTAGATGATTACCGTTCACAAGTAGCAAGAATCTTCAACTTCAAGAGCTTAGTATCACAATTGTAATACCTATAATGGCTTACAAACACCAAGGCAAGAAGATGATCTAGAAGAGAGGGTATGGAGGCACAATTTCGGCTATAGGAAATCTAGGGTTTCTTCTGGTAGCCGAAATATGCAGCCCTAGGGGTCCTTAAATAGCTGAGTTGCTAGGGTTTCAGTCAAAACCCTAATTGTATAGCTTAGGCCCTAAGCAGCTCCAAGAACCTTCTGGAATAGGGCCCTTGGACGATTTCTAAGTGGGCTCCCACCTTAAAATCGTCCACTCCCTTAATCCACAAGATCCACAGCCCAAATTCAATTATCTTATATTTGACAATTCCAGTCCCCTTTATTTAATTAATCTCTTTCAGCCACAAAACTAATTCTTAATTAATTCTTGACCAATATTAATTAAACAATATGATTTCTCCTTTAATATATTATTCATACAATATATTAATAAACCATAATATCCTTTCTCTCCATAAATCATCCTGTCAAGTTGCTTTGGTGAAGGCAACCCAAAAGGACCATGCTACAACCGGGTCAAGTACATACCAAATATAGTTATGGACTTAGACACTAATCCAACAGTCTCCCACTTGGGTAAGTCTGATAACTATAAATGCAAGTACGACTTCAGGATCCGATTAGCAATCGTAGCTCTTAAAAGCTGTTGTCAAACTCTGACCCGTCCTTTAGACAAGGGATCGTATAATCCTCCGTTCTCAAGATATCATGTGGACAATTACATGTAACATATTCATACTTATTGTCCAGCAGTTTGTTTCTCGATCTCTGATTCGTCTGACATAGAACTTAATTGAACACATCAATTCAGTCCTGACCGGGCCCGACACATAAGTCAAACCAAATCATCGAGGGGCCTAAATATTTCTTTTACCCTCTTAGGATAAAAGGAACAGATAAACTTCGACTTATATGCATTTACTATTCACTCATCAAATCATGCACAACAATGTGTTTTATAACATCAAGTTACTGATGCGTTTACACATTATCAATGCACAACCAACTTGCAAACAATAAACCATATATCTAGGTTCAAAGATTATATGATATTATCGTCTTGCGATCAGTCGTGATAAATTCCATGAAGTGATACCAGCAAGCGTGGGTTTAATCCAATGCTCAAATCTTATTTCATAAGCACTCATGAATGGTGTAGCAAACCTTTGCTATGTCTAATACACTTTAGACAGTCTACAAACCAATTCATGACAGTCTTCTTTCATACCTACTTCCAAAGTATGAGCGATTGTGGACTGTTCGAATAATCTTATTATTCAGGAAGTCAAAACATGCAAAGTGAAACAATAGGTAAATAATTAACACAAGACAGTAACTTTACTTATAAATAATACTCTTTTATTTAATCATCAAATGTTAATACAATTTATCTATTACACTTTTCGAAACTATCTAATCTAAACTAATATCGTCCTTCAGCCCAATGCTCCTAGCGTGCTGCAAGTGCTTAACCCTACTCAGTCCCTTCGTAAGGGGATCTGCTGGGTTATCCTCTAACGATACCCTCTTTACTACGAGGAGTCCCTCTTCCACCAGATGTCTAATAAAGTGATATTTCCTGTCGATATGTCGAGATCTGCCATGATCCCTCGGTTCCTTGGTCAAGGCAACCGCTCCTTCATTATCGCAGAAAATCTCCATAGGCTCCTTTATGGCTGGCACAAGTCCAATGTCTCCGATGAAGTTCTTCAACCATATCGCCTCCTTTGACGCTTCGCTCGCCGCTATATACTCTGATTCGCACGTTGAATCAACTACGGTCTCCTGCTTGGAACTTTTCCAAGTCACTGCTCCTCCATTCAGGGTAAAGACCCAGCCTGACTGAGATCGATAATTATCTCGGTCTGTCTGAAAACTGGCGTCACTATACCCTCGCACCCTTAAGTCATCACTCCCACCTAGGACTAGAAACCATTCCTTGGTCCTCCGAAGGTACTTAAGAATAATCTTGACTGCGGTCCAATGTGCTCTGCCAGGGTTCCCTTATTATCTGCTGACCATGCTCAAAGCGAAGGCCACATCAGAGCGAGTACAAGTCATGACATACATGATTGAGCCATCTGTGGAAGCATAAGGTATTCGGCTCATCTCTGCCATCTCGGCTTCGGTACTCGGGCTTTGAGTCTTACTCAACTTGGCGTTGCTTTGGATCGGTAACTCCCCTTTCTTGGAATTCTCCATACTAAAATGTTTTAGTATCTTGTCCAAGTAACTATTCTGACTAAAGTCCTATTAGTCTTTTACTCTTGTTTCTCACTATCCTTATTCCCAGAATATAGGCAGCCTATCCGAGGTCCTTCATAGAAAAACACTTCCCAAGCCAGGACTTAACTTCCTGTGGGGTCGGGATGTCGTTTCCTATGAGTAGTATGTCATCGACATACAATATGAGGAAGCTAACTATACTCCCACTAGCTTTGACATATACACATGACTCATCCTCGCTTTGCAGAAAACCAAACTCTTTGACTTTCTCATCGAAACAAAGATTCCATCTGTGAGATGCTTGTTTTAATCCATAAATGGATTTCTCAAGTTTACACACTCTATTAGGATGCTTCGCATCGACAAAACCCTTTGGCTGACTCATGTAAGCATCCTCAGCCAACTTCCCATTGAGGAAAGCGGTTTTGACATCCATTTGCCATATTTCAGTCATGAAATGCAGCAATGGCTAGCATCACCCTAATAGACTTTATCTTCGCAACTGGTGGGAAGGTCTCATCATAGTCAACTCCTGGAGTTTGAGTAAAGCCCTTCGCAACCAATCGCGCCTTATAAGTGTGTACCTTCCCATCCATGTCGGTCTTCTTCTTGAAGCTCCATTTGCACCCGACCGTCTTACGACCTGGCACATTGTCAACCAAATTCCAAACTTCATTGTCATACATGGACTAAATTTCGCTGTCCATAGCCTCTTTCTATTTCACAGACTCCGGTCCTGTCATGGCTTCCTTGTAGCTGTTAAGTTCATCCAAATTTACTAGTGTACTATCACTAATAAACGTATCCCGTTCTATAGTAATATGGAAACCATAAAACTGGCGTGGAACGCTAACTCTATTGGAACATCTAAGAGGTAAGGACTCATCAATCGGTTCAACAGGAGTTTCCTCCTCAGGTTGAGCGCTAGTGTTAGAGGTTCCTTCATCGTTCGATTCTTAAAGCTCTTCAAGATCGATTTGCCTCCCACTGTCTCCTTTGCTTATAAGTTCTCGCTCTCGAAAAATCCCTCTCCTCGCAACGAAGACAACATTGTCACTCGGTCTATACAAGAGATAGCCAAAGGACTTCTGTGGATAGCCGATGAAAATACATCGCTCACTATGATGTTCGAGCTTGTCGTGAGTCACTCGTCTTACGAAAGCCTCGCAACCCCAAACCTTGATATGTGCCAACGAGGGAGCTTTTCCTGTCCACATTTCATGAGGTGTTTTGGCAACCTTCTTTGTAGGCACTAAGTTAAGGATATGGGCGGCAGTCTCTAAGGCATACCCCCAGAATGAGATAGGTAGCGAAGCACGACTCATCATGGAACGAACCATGTCAAGCAAGGTTCGATTATGCCTCTCAGCTACACCATTCAACTGAGGTGTCCTAGGTGGCATCAATTGCGAAACGATTTTGCATTCCTTGAGGTAGTCGTGGAACCCAAGAATAAGGTACTCTTCACCTCGGTCGGATCGAAGCATCTTGATTTTCCTGCCCAACTGATTCTCCACTTCTTGTTTAAACTCTTTGAACTTTTCAAAGGTTTCTAACTTGTTCCTGATTAAGTTGATATAACAATATCTGTTATAATCATCGGTAAAAGTCACGTAGAAGCGGCTTGCATCCCTTGTGGTGGATCTAAAGGTCCCACACACATCGGTGTGTATGAGATCCAATAAACCCTCACACCTTTCACAAGTACCAGTGAAGGGTGACTTGGTCATCTTTCCAAGTAAATAAGACTCGCACACGTCATCGTCCCTAAGGTCGAATTGTTGAATTAGTGTCTAAGTCCATAACTATAATTGGTATGTACTTGACCTGAGAGTAGCATGGTCCATTTAGGTTGCATGGCACCGGAACAATCTGAAGGATGGATAATTGAGAAGAGGTTATTTATGATTTATTAATATATTATAAGTTCTAATATATTAATATGAAATCATATTATTTAATTAGTATTGATCAAGAATTAATTTAGAATTAATTTTGTGATTAAAAGAGACTAATTAAATATATGGGGATTGATTATGTAAATCATTCATTCTTATAATGTGGGCTTATGATCCATAGTTCTTCATGTTGGGCTAAACCCATATGGTGACCGATGGATACTTCATGGAGGTTTTAACCCATTGAGGTTTTAACCCATGGAGCATGAGGGATATGAAAAGTCATTAGGGTTTACATTGTGTAACCCTAGTTTTCCACACTATAAAAGAACCCCTCTAGCTCATGAAATTGGCACTAGTGGTTACCTAGAACTAAGAGAGTGGAAAAACAAGAGGGAAAGCCGATTTTATGAGTGCAAGTGACATCTTCTTAAGTTCCTCCATTTGCTGGTGGTGTTGTGTGATTCCATTTGAGGTGCAACACTTGGGGCACCAAGTTCTTAAAGGTCCAAGGTTTCAACTACACTAAAAGGTATGTCATCTAACTTGTATTTCATGTTGTTTATACTCCATTGTATGCTAGTTAGGATGATGCTTTGGAATATTGAATGTATGCATGTATAATAGAGAAAACATAGATCCAAAGCATCTAGGGTTGCATGTACACCATAGGAGTGTTAGAATGCTCTAAACCCTACAGTGGTATCAGAGCCTAGGGTTGTTTTCAATTATACTTGATGCTACTTGCTTGAAAATGATTTAAAATCAATTTTCTACTATTTTGGACAGTGGACTCGCCGAGTCCAAGCACAAAACTGACCAACTCGCCGAGTTTGTTCTTGCACTCGACTAGGTGGAGCCCCTGAGTGCAGATTTTCGAGTTTTTAAGCTGGAATTGGACTAGGATCATTACCCTAAGCTGTTTTTGAACTTATAAACCTGTTTTTCATGTGGTAATGATCATGCTAATCCAATTTATAAGATAATTGTCAAAGTTTCATGTTTTGTATTAGTTTATATGGTTAGGCTAATTACATGAAATTTGTTTGATATGAATCGTCTAGTTCTTATGAGTTTAATTTAGATCATAGGCAAACCTTTTGATTTTCTTGTTAGAATTAGTTGATCTAAATGTGTTTTGATGAATTCCATAACTTGTCCTCAAGTTATGAAAAATGGAAAGTTTTTCTTTTAAAGAGATCATTAAACTTATAGGTTATGAACTTGGAGAGTCTTTTTCCCATAAATGGTTTTATGAACTCCATAACTTGTCCTCAAGTTATGGAATGTCAAAAGTATTTTCATTAAACCTATATTAAACTCATAAGTTATGAATTTGAAAAGTTTTTGAATAGTTCAAAACTTGCCCTTAAGTTTTGGAATTTGTAAATGTAAAAGTCTAACTTTTGAAACATTTAATTCCAAACCCTAGAATTTTAAAGTTTAAAATTCTACCCTTATAATATTATAATATTATAGGTTTAATATTTATATATATGTATAAGAACAAAGTCAGTCTTTCCGTTAGTAGGCCTCATTCACGAAGCCGATCTATAAGGGGGGTATAAGGTTACTGCCTATAAAATAGCAATTTAATGGGTGTCCACTCTCACCCACCGCTTCCTTGACTGGTGGAGGGTCGTTAGCCGAACGGGTAGGATAGGACTCTAATTCTCCCTTCATTAAAAGTATAATGATAAATATAAAGTAACTAAACACTTATAAATTCACAAATCTTAGTTACTTAGGAAAATGTGAATATGGTGCTAACCCATGAAATTGGACATTACACCTTGTTAAGTCGATAGTGGAGCGTGTGTGGTTAACCGGCACACTAATTTGGGACTGACAGTGCGTGGAAAAGGGTAGCTTGATGTTAATCATAGATCAATGGAGCATGTGTGGTTAACCGACACATTGATTAGGTGAGATAACATTAAGAGTACCAAGCTAATTTTCATGGTTATTCACACCTTGTTTGTGATCCTCTGCATCCCAGTCACAAACTTGAAGGGCACAATCGAGATTTAAACATGCCATTGAATATTTCTATGAATCTTAAAGGATCTAGGAATTTCAATTCACTTAAAACCTAAAATTCTTTTTCGTTTTTCGTGATGGAAATTGGTAAATCGTCATTTACCTACCTTCAAATATTTTGCGATTTGGATTATGGCATCCCTCTTCCAGATTGTAAAATAGTGTGTTGGTTCCTAGCCTTAATATTTGATTTGGGTGTTATACTAAGGACTAAATGAACTAACTTGAATTTCTCCCAATGTAGATGTCTAGTTCAGACAACTATGGTCTTCCCAAATCTTTTAGAACAAGCTTTCCTCTTGAAGATGATGTCATGTGGTTGGATCGTGGAAGTCATACTTCACTTCCTCCACCTCCTCCAATAATTCTCCCTAACCCACAAGTTCAAAGACTTGAAAAATTCAAGGTCACTCAAGCCTTACTTGCAATGAAACATCAAGATGGAAGGCCTGTGTATGCTCACGTCTTGAAGAAGAAGTCACATATTGACAGGCTGAGAGTATTGGGTGTCGTTGTCTCGAGGAAGTTGGCGGTTGACTGGGTTCTTCAAACACTTCCCGTGTCATATAGTGAGTTCATTAAGGACTACTATGTGACAGACCACGCCATGACCCTTATTGATCTTACCTATTTTCTTGTTGCTGCTGAATCAACAATGATTTGGCGCACTGGAAAAGCAAAATAGATTGGAAGATCTACTCCCCAAACTTCCATGGACATTGACAATGGAAACATTGGAAGTCCAGAAAAGATTTCTCTTTGCAAGGGAAAGAGAAAGGCTAAGTCTGAGATTGTCCCGTGTACCATTGCCAAAGAGTCTATATGTTTCTATTGCCAAGAGAATGGGCATTGGTTGCGAAGCTGCCCTGACTACCTGAAAGATCTGAGAAAAGGTAGAATCGAAAAGTTTGGCTCTGCTTCAGGTAAGTCTACTGTCTAACTCTATTAAGTTCCTAATTGTTGATTCTTAATACATGATGTGACAAGGTTGCATTTTCATGTTTTGTAGGATCATGCAAAGGGAAGGAAGCTTAAAGTAAGAGTATGTTGAATCTGATCGCGAAGATGGATTTTAATGGCATGGTTCGAAGATCGGATTTTTGAGCTGTTGCTTAGGAGTTGTGATAGATTGCTAGGAAATATGTAATAACATAGTTTTCATTTGTAATTGCATTGTAAGGGAAAGTTTTTTCCGCATTTTATAAATAAATAAAATTTGTTTTTATGTTTATTATATCTCCTTGCAATGACATTTGTGAAAAATTGATGTTTCTATGTTTCTATGTTAGCAATGTGAATTTGATTCTTTCATTTGTGGTAGTATCAATTATTTGCCAAATAAGGAAAGATTCTCATCACCCAAGTTTCAATTGGACAGAAACATGGAATCATGCAAGTCGTATTGTATGATGAATGAGAATTTTCATCTTTGGTAAATTAAGACTAATTCCTTGTTCACATGTATATGTGAGTCAAGTGAAGAACTAGGGGATCAGGTACAATAGGTGTGCGTTGGACAAGTTTAAGTATAATTCTGAAACATTGGAAAATGTTCAATGCATGGCAGAACGAATGAGAAGAATCAAATTAGGCAGAAAGATAAAAGTTTCTCCAATCTAAAAAGATGGGAGAGTACTTTAGTATCATGTTTTATGATCATTTTAATGTTTATGGAAAAACCATATCACATTTGATTCTCTAAATACATCTTAATGCATCTGTATGGCTGAAATAGTTTAAATCAAGAAGATGAGTCGTACTCTCCTTCCCAAAACAAGTCTTAGAGTCATACTCCAAGATTGTAACCTTGAGTGACATAATCTTAAGAAAGGTTTAAAACACTTATCAAATGTAGAGTAAAAGTTTTCTACTCTTGTACATTTTAAATTGGTAAGTTGTGATGTTTTGGATAAAACAAAGACCAACTAAGACCAATTGGTTGAAGTGTTTGTCTTGATTAGAATCCGCACTAACTATTGAATATTGGTTTGTCAAGTAATGTTCCTTGACAAAGTGAATCATATATGTCAAGAGGTCAGTGAGAGTCTTAAAGATCTTGACAAGTTTCAAGACTAATCAAGAATAAACCTATTGTTAAGCACTAGCACACGACTTGAGGTTTGTGACCTATCGTGTTGACATATTCTTGTTTTTGTGCCCATTCCAGGTAAAGTTGACTATGCATGTGAGTTCCGAGAGTTCTCAATTGGTTGCATAACAACCTGGAAGCAATGGTAAGCCCTTGTGTTGCCAGGTGGCAAGAAATTAATATTGAACAAATTCAATCCATATGAGTTTGGATTTGTCACTAACATTGTGTTTTGATTATGGTTTGACAAATTAACATGGATAGGAACACATACATCATAAAATCTAAGTGTCATAAGGTTTCTCTCCGATTCATAAAAATGATTATGAGGAAACGCTTTCACTAAGTAGAATTTAAGGAGATAGAAATTGTGATATTTGCATTCTCAATTTCGATTATGATTACGGCATCCCTCTTCATAATTCGAATTGTAAGAAATGACAAAGGTCTAAACATTTCAGACTTATGGTTGTAAGTTCTAAAATTGTTAAGACACACATGTGAGCTATCTAAGGAAATATGTATGATTTTGAGAAGCATAGACAAAGTGTTATCGAAGCATCTCGTATCAGAAATCTAAACTTTGGTAATGAAAGTCAATAAGTATTGATTTCTAGAAGTCCAGCTGATTTTTGAATACATGTCAAAGCTAGTGGGAGCATAAGTGTTACGCTAATAATAATTATTATGCTAGTGGGAGCAGGATTGGATCTAGAAAGCACTTCCAGAAGGGTTGACGGATGTGTGGTCCTCATTCAGCTTCGACTCAACCACCTACCTAACCATTTAGAAAAGATCTGATAGATAGCAGCTACCTAACTTTTAAGCCCTTTACCAATCAAGGTCTTTCATCTAGTAAGTCCTAGTACTCTGTTCTCCAAGCTTGACTAATAGAGTAGGCATGCCCTTTAGAGAGCAGTAGAATAATTATTATGGTAAGTGTTGCAAGTTAGCAATGTTAATTATAGAAAACAAAAGTTTCAATTCGCAAAGTTACAGGGTTTGAAAAGTTGTTTTGATATAATTAAGGGAGTGGAATTTATACTTCATTTCAATTCTAAAAGCTTAGATTGAGATTTTAATCAAATTTAGTCAAATATATATGAATGTTATGTTGGAATGGTTCAACATAAGGAAATTCTATATATGGAAATGTTAATTGCGTTCTCAAAATTTGATTATGATTACGACATCCCTCTTCATAGTCAAAATTATGAGAACTTGGCAAATAGAAATGTTATAGCAAAAGACTGATCAAATATCATATCTTTATGTTAGACATTATGAATCATGTCCCATATGCTTCGGGTATAGGATCGATTCATATGCTATAATATTCTCGTGTTCTAATTTTCCGAATGCCTAGGGCATTTGGAGGGAAAAGGAATAGAACCGGATATGACTAAAGTGGTTAAACAACTGTTAAGGACAATCTAAGGTTCGCCAATGATTGCTCACTTAAGGACAGTTGGAAGTATAGTAATGGAAGGACCATATTGACATTTTTATGAATAGACAGGAGTCTATTAATAATGAATTGTCGTATGGAAAATATGGAATGTTTCCTTATTGGGATTTGAAGAATATATGAGAAAGTTAGAAACTTTTATGCAAGAAGGATGTTCAAAGGAATGTACTTTGAATTTGTGACTTCATTTCCATGGAATTGTCTTGTAACAATCTCCAAAGGAATATTTTGTAATATCATTGGTCAAGTCTCTGTGACTTTTGGCACCTAGACATTACAAAAGAATCATTGCATGATAGTTTAGAATCTAACACTTTCTGGCAGTAACAAGAATTTGGAATTCTTACACTTGCAATAAGGACTTGGAATTTTGAAATGAGCATCATTGAAATGTTTTTCAATTGATCTATTTCACAAAGTAAGGACCATGGACAAACATAGTGTGCATGCTTGGTGCATGGTATAACTATTGTTTAGACAAACATAGTGTGCATGCTTGGAGCATGGCATAACTATTGTTTTAATTCAAGTATTAAGTTGATTATTCAAAACATTATACAATGAATGATGAGTAATCAATATGGCTCAAAAGTTTTGGGGCCATATAGGATTAGTATTATTCTTGTGTTTCACTTTGCATGTTTTGACTTCCCGAATAACTAGGTTATTCAAACCATCCACAGTCGATCATACTTTGGAAGTAGGTATTGAGGCAAGACTGTCATGAATGGGTCTGTAGTTTGTCTAGGACATGGTGGCTGCAGTGTTCATGAGTACTCCTGGAATAAGATTCGAGTATTGGGTTCAACCCACGCTCATCTGAATCACTTCATGGATTTTATCACGAGTGATCATGACACGATAATATCTTATATTCTTGAAACGGAGACATGTGAGTTGTAGTCACGAGTCGGTTGCACATTGACATATGTAAACGCACCAGTAACTTAGATGTTATAAAACATATTGTTGTGTGTAATTTGATGAGTAAGTACAAACGAGCATTTGGGTCGATGTTTATCCGTTCCTTTTACCCCGTGTGGATAAAAGCGATATATGTGGGCCCCTCGATGATTTAGTGATGACACCAGGCCTGGACTGATTTGATTTGTTCAATTAGTCGGTCGTCATAAATCGGAAATTGGGAAACAACAGATGGACAGATAGAATGATTATAATCCATGTCTCAGTCCATATGATATCTAGAATGGAGGAATATATGATCCCTTATCTAATGGACGCGTCATTGACTAGGTCAGAGTTCGGCAGCGGCTTTTAAGAGCTACGATTACTAGTCAGGTTGGAGTCATGCTTGCAATGATACTTATTAAACTTATCCAAGTGGGAGACTGTTGGATTGGTGTCTAAGTTCATAACTATAATTGGTATGTACTTGAACCGAGAGTAGCATGGTCAATTTGGGTTGCATGGCACCGGAACAATCTGAAGGATGGATAATTGAGAAGAGGTTATTTATGATTTATTAATATATTATAAGTTCTAATATATTAATATGAAATCATATTATTTAATTAGTATTGATCAAGAATTAATTTACAATTAATTTTGTGATCAAAAGATACTAATTAAATATATGGGGATTGATTATGTAAATCATTCATTCTTATAATGTGGGCGTATGATCCATAGTTCTTCATGTTGGGCTAAACCCATGTGGTGACCCATGGATACTCCATGGAGGTTTTAACCCATGGAGCATGAGGTATATGAAAAGTAATTAGGGTTTACATGGTTTAACCCTAGTTTGCCACACTATAAAAGAACCCCTCTAGCTCATGAAATTGGCACTAGTGGTTACCTAGACCTAAGAGAGTGGAAAGACAAGAGGGCAAGCCGATTTTATGAGTGCAAGTGACATCTTCTCAAGTTCCTCCATTTGTTGGTGGTGTTGTGTGATTCCATTTGAGGTGCAACACTTGAGGCACTAAGTTCTTAAAGGTCCAAGTTTTCAACTACACTAAAAGGTATGTCATCTAAATTGTATTTCATGTTGTTTATACTCCATTGTATGCTAGTTAGGATGATGCTTTGGAAAATTGAATGTATGCATGTATAATAGAGAAAACATAGATCCAAAGCATCTAGGGTTGCATGTATACCATAGGAGTGTTAGAATGCTCTAAACCCTACACGAATGACTCCAACACTCCATACTTTAGGAGTTGGGCTATGCATTTCTTGTTGACATGTCCAAGACGACAATGCCACAAGCATGCTTTATACAAATCATTGGAAGAATCGATATGCAACACATCATTTCCTAAATTGTCTAAAACCATCACAGTTTCATATATTCCATTACAAGGCAATGCTTCAAAATAGAAAACACCATTAAAGAAAGAATTAATAGAACCCTTTTCATTATCAGACGAAAATTTAAATCCTTCTTTATATAAAACATGAAAAGAAATGATGTTTCTAGCCATTTCTGGCGAATAGCAAAAATTATTCAACTCTAGTACTAACCCACTAATAAGCACTAAAGAGTAAACTCCAATCTTTGTGACTGGCGACGATCTTATGTTCCCCATGATCAAGTTTATCTTCCCATACTCCACATCTTTATTTCTTCTTAGGTCCTGCAAGTCAGAAAAAATGTGAAAACCACATCCTGTATCAAGAACCCAAGAAATAGCATGCGATGAGTTATTAGATTGAATAGTATAAATACATGCGTAGGATGGTTTTATCTTTCCATCTTTTATGTCCTGCAGATACTTCAGGCAGCTTCGTTTCCAATGACCTTTTTCATGGCAGTGGTAGCATTCTGCATCCTTCGGGTTGGAGGAGGGTGGAGTGGAGCCAGCCTTGGTTCCACTAGAAGAGGTACCATCATGGGACTTTCCCTTATGGTGGCTCTTTGAGGAGGGTGCAATAGCCAAGACGGGTGCAACTGTAGCAGGATTTGGTGCAACGGATGTGTCCTTGAGGTTGCTCTCAGCAGTCCTTAACAGGCCTTGAAGCTTGCTCAACGTGACCTCCTCTTTGTTCATGTGGTAGGTGATGTGGAACTGGTTGTAGCAAGGAGCCAGGGAATGAAGAATAATATCAATCGCCAGCTCTTCATCGAAGCTAACATTTAACTTCAGCAGGCGGTCAACATATCTCTGCATTCTTTGGAGATGAGCAATGACAGACTCTCTGTCCCTTATTTTGGTCGTGATCATCGAAGTGATGATCTCGTACCTTTCCTGCATGGCGCTTTGGTGGTACCTGTCCAGTAAATCCTGATGCATTTCATAGGGATAGAAGTCCTCGTAGGATTTTTGGAGTTCGGCACTCATAGTCGCGAGCATGATGCAATGGACATTCGTAGCATCGCGCTCGTGGGCGTCAAAGGCAGAGATCTCCTCGGGAGTAGCAATGTTGACATTTACCTCCTTCAGCTTTTCATCGAGAACATACTCCTTGTCCTCGTAGCGGGTGACCATGCGGATGTTGCGGATCCAATCATTCAAATTGGTCCCATCGAAAATCACCCTCCCACACAAATTCAAGAGTGAGAATGTGCCTGAAGAGGTTGAGCCTGAAGCGTTGTTGTTGTTCGAGTTAGACATCTAAAAGGGAAAAAGACAAAGTTTGATTACACAAGAATCCCCAATTAAACACCCAAATGAGAAATTAGGGCTAGGATCAAACAACATTATTTGCAATTTAGAAGAGGGATGCCGTAATCTAGACAACAAATAATTTGATGGTAAGTGAATGACGATTCACTAATTTCCACCATGAAAAACAAAAAGAAAAATTTAAGTTTTAAATGTATTGAAAACTCCTATATCTTTTGAGATTCATTGAACTTTTCAATGGCATGTTTAAATCTCGATATGCCCTTCAAGTTTGTGACTGGGATACCGAGGATCACAAACAAGGTGTGAATAACCATGCAAATGTACATGGTGCCCTCGATGCTACAGTCACCCAATCAATGTGCTGGTTAGCCACACACGCTCCATTGATCTATGACAAACATCGAGTCACCCTTTTCCACCTTTGCTAGACCCAAATTACTATGCCGGTTAACCACACACGCTCCACTAATGTCTTGGCAAGGGTACAAAGTGTAATTTCATGGAATAGCATCATTTTCACATTTTTCCTAAAGTAACTATGATTGGGAATTTTATAAAAAACATTTAGTTACTTTATTAATTATTATACTTTTAATGAGGAATTTAGTTGCCCTATCCTACCCGTTCGGCTAACGACCCTCCACCAATTAAGGAAGCGGTGGGTGAGAGTGGACACCCATTAAACTGCCATTTTATAGGCAGCAACCTTATACCCTCCTTATAGATCGGCTTTGTAAATGAGGCCTACTAACGGTAAGACTAGCATTTATCTTATACATATATAATAATTATTCTTATAATATTATAATAGTATAGGGTTGAATTTTAAACTTGTAAAATTCTAGGGTTTGGAATTTAATTATTTCAAAATTAAACTTTTAATCAAAAAATTTAAATTCCAAAAACTGAGGGCAAGTTTTGAAACATTTCAAAACTATCTAGATCAAAATTCAAATAATATAATTAAACATTTAATTGGTGATTATCTAATTTTGACGTAATCCAATTTCATGCAAGATAATTGATCAAATAATTCAAATAATTAAGATTTATCAAATTAGGTAATAATTATCTAATTAAATGATAAATATCTTTTATTTTGACAAAGATAATCACATAGAATCAATAAAATTCGGACTTTATTAATTAAAAACAATTATGGTAATTATCCCAAGTCAAAATAAGCAAAAATTCCGAAATATCCTCTGTCCGACTCCCCGACTCGCCGAGTCCCTTACAGAACACGTGGAGTTCATCTGACTCTTCAAGTACACTTTGGGACTAGACGAGTTTGTCAGGAAGAAGGCAAGAAAATCGATTTTAAGCAATGAACAGACATACAATGCATCAAATACAATAGAAACCAAGCAAGGCTCTGATACCACTGATGGGTTTTGAGCAAAAGAACGTTCCTATGTGCACATGCAAAACCCTAAAGCTTTGGATCTAGGTTTCTCTATTGTACATGAAAATTTATCCAAAGCTTACAAACCCTAGATCTAGCATACAAAACTGAAAATAACAACTAATACAAGTTTAGATGATTACCTTTCACAAGTAGCAAGAATCTTCAACTTCAAGAGCTTAGTATCACAATTGTAATACCTCTAATGGATTACAAACACCAAGACAAGAAGATGATCTAGAAAAGAGGGTATAGAGGCACAATTTCAGCTATAGGAACTCTAAGGTTTCATCTGGTAGCAGAAATATGCAGCCCTAGGGATCCTTAAGTAGCTGAGCTGCTAGGGTTTTGACTAAAACCCTAATTGGATAGCTTAGGCCCTAAGCAGCTCCAAGAACCTTCTGGAATAGGGCCCTTCGACGATTTCTAAGTGGGCTCCCAACTTAAAATCGTCCACTCCCTTAATCCACAAGATCCACAACCCAAATTTAATTATCTTATAATTGACAATTCCAGTCCCCTTTATTTAATTAATCTCTTTTAGCGACAAAACTAATTCTTAATTAATTCTTGACCAATATTAATTAAACAATATGATTTCTCCTTTAATATATTATTCATATAATATATTAATAAACCATAATATCCTTTCTCTCCATAAATCATCCTGTCAAGTTACTTTGGTGAAGGCAACCTAAAAGGACCATGCTATAACCGGGTCAAGTACATACCAAATATAGTTATGCACTTAGACACTAATCCAAAACTTCTCACCAGTGGCCAAGATCAAGTCTATAAGGGTTATACTGGCCATAGTTGCGTTTCATGATAATGAAATATGGCAGATGGATGTCAAAACCACTTTCCTTAATGGGAAGTTGGTTGAAGATGTTTGCATGTGTCAACCAGAAGGTTTTGTAGATGCGAAGTACCCCAAATAGAGTGTGCAAGCTTGAGAAATCCATCTATGGATTAAAGCAAGCGTCTCGCAGATGGAATCTTTGTTTCGATGAGAAAGTCAAAGAGTTTGGATTTTCGAGAAGCGAGGATGAGTCCTGTGTGTATGTCAAGGCTAGTAGGAGTATAGTTAGCTTTCTAGTTTTGTATGTTGATGATATACTGCTCATAGGAAACGACATCCCGACCTTGCAGGAGGTTAAGACTTAGGTTGGGAAGTGTTTCGCTATGAAGGATCTAGGAGAAGCTGCTTATATTCTGGGTATAAGAATTTTGAGAGATAGAAATAGGAGATTAATAGGACTTAGTCAAAGTACTTACTTGTAAAAGGTGCTGAAACGTTTTAGCATGGAGAACTGCCAATCTAGAGCAATACCAAGCTGAGTAAGACTCAGAGTCCAAGTACCAATGACGAGATAGCAAAAATGAGTCGAGTACCATATGCTTCCGCAGTTGGCTCGATCATGTACGCTATGACATGTACTCGCCCTGATGTGGCTTTTGCGTTGAGCATGGTTAGCCGGTATCAAGGGAACCCAGGTAGAGCTTACTGGACAGCAGTTAAGAACATTCTTAAGTACCAGCGAAGGACTAAGGATTGGGTCCTTACACTTTATGGGTGTGATGACTTGAGAGTGACATGGTATAGTGATGACAGCTTTCAGACCAACAGAGATAACTTCCGCTCTTAGTCGGGCTAGGTGTTTACCCTAAATGGAGGAGCAGTTACTTGGAAAAGTTCCAAGCAGGAGACCGTGGTTGATTCAATGTGCAAATCAGAGTACATAGCAGCGAGCGAAGCGTCAAAGGAGGCGATATTGCTGAAGAACTTCATTGGAGACCTTGGAGTTGTACCAACCATAAAGGAGCCCATGGAAATTTTCTGTGATAACGAAGGGGCGGTTGCCTTATCCAAGGAACCAAAGGATCATGGTAAATCCAGACACATCAACAGAAAATACCACTTCATCATACATTCGGTAGAAGAGGGACTCCTCATAGTTAAGAGGGTATCGTCAGAGGAGAATCCAGCAGACCCCCTCACAGAGGGTCTGAGCAGGGTTAAGCACTTACAACATACGAGGAGCATTAGTCTGAAGGACGATATTAGTTTTAGTGATTAGATAGATGTTTAGAAACTTGTAATAGTTAAATGTAATTGACATTTTGGTGATTATATAATGGAGATTTATATATAAGTATTGTTTACTATCTTGTGTCAATTGTTTGCTATTGATTCACTTTTTACATGTTTTACTTCCTGAATAATTAGATTGTTCAAATTATCCACAGTCGTTCATGCTTTGGAAGTAAGTAATGAGGTTAGACTATCATGAATTTGTTTGTAGATTATCTAAGTGCTTAGACATAGCAAAGGTTTGCTGCAACATTCATGAGTACTTCAGAAATAAGATTTGAGTATTGGATTAAACCCACGCTCATTTGAATCACTTCATGGAATTTATCACGAGTGATTGTGAGATGATAATATCGTATAATATTTAAACCTAGATATATGAGTTGTTGTTTAGGAGTTGGTTGTGCATTGATAATGTGTAAACGCATCAGTAACTTGATGTTATAAAACTTGTTGTTGTGTATGATTTGACGAGTAAATAGTACAAGCATATAAGTCAAAGTTTATCTATTCCTTTTATCCTAAGAAGGTAAAAGCGATATCTTGGACCCTCAATGATTTTGTGTTGACTTATCTGTCGGGCCCGGTCAGGACTGAATTGATGTGTTCAATTAAGTTCGTTGTCAAATAAATCAGAAGTCGGGAAATAAAGAACTGGACATTGAGAATGATAATATTCCATGTCTTTGTCCACATGATATCTTGCATAACGGAGGATTATCTGATCCCTTATCTAAAGGATGCATCATTGACTAGGTTAGAGTTCGATAGCGGCTTTTGAGAGAAACAATTGCTAATCGGATTTTGAAGTCATACTTGCAATTATAGTTATTATACATATCCAAGTGGGAGACTGTTGGATTAGGTTTCTAAGTCCGTAACTATAATTGGTATGTATTTGATCCGATAGTAGCATGGTCCTTTTGGGTTGCCTTCACCACAGCAACTGGACAAGATGAGTTTTAGAGAAAGAGGTTAATTAATGGTTTATTAATATATTATAAGAATAAAATATTAATTGAGAAATCATATTATTTAATTAGTATTCATCAAAAATTAATTGGAATTAATTTAATGATCGAAAGAGACTGATTAAAAGAACGGGGACTGATTATGTAAATCAGTAATAGTTGTAGTTTAGGCTAATGGATCCTCTTGATATGGGGTGGAAGAAAATCTATGGGAAGCCCATAAAGTTTTTGTCCAAGGCCTATCATATGGGTCTGTGGATTGCTTAGGGCCTAAGTAAGGTAATTAGGGTTTCCAAGTTGAAAACCCTAGCAGCCTCAACTATAAAAGGAACCCCTAGCCTCTAGAAATCAGCCACTGCTTCCTTAGAGGAAACTCTAGACGATTTCTGCCTCTCCTTCTTCTCATTCTTTGCTTGTGATGTTTGTGACTCCATTAGAGGTGCAACTCTTGGGGCACTACGCTTTCAAAGGTCAAGGAATCGAAGTGTGGATTGCTTGTTACTACTAGCTAACAAGAAAGGTATTCATTTAAACCCTAATATGATTAGATTTTGTTTTCTTGTATGCTAGGTTAGGGTTTTTCTTTGGAAAATAATTTGCATGTATAACTTGAGAAAAACCTAGATCCAAAGTAATTAGGGTTGCATGTGCACCATAGGAATGTTGTAATGCTCAAAACCCATCAATTATCATCTCAAAATTACTCATGATTGAATGATGAATTAATCTCTCTGAGCGCGAGTTTCTCCAATACTTAAATCTCTATTAAGAATTCATGAACGCTAGTCGTAATCTACATGATATGTCTAATCACTATAGACAATATACTAACACTTCACGACAGTCTTAACTCAATACTTACTCCCAGGAGTATGACTGATTGTGGAGTTTCAGTAAATTACTATCGGAAAATGGGGATCTAAGCATGCAAAAACAAAACACGATAATAATTTAACTATAAATGTTGTCACACTTCAATATAAATAAATCGCCATTATTTAATCACCATAACACTTACAAAATTTATTCATTGTTCTAAATGTTTCAAAATAATCAACTAAATATTAAACTTTACATTGTCTCTCATGCCTTTGCTCCTAGCATGTATACTATGTCTTTCCTTCGTCAACCCTTTTGTGAACGGAATAACTGGATTTTACTCTGATGATACATACTTCACAATTAGATCTCAATCCCCAAATCTATCTCGAATGTAATGGTATTTCCTCTTTATACGCCTTAACCTGCTGTGATCCCTAGGCTCTTTAATCAGAGTGATTGCACCTTCGTTATTACAAAATATCTCCAATGGATCATTGTTGCTCGCAACAACTCCAAGGTTGCTTATGAAGTTTCTGATCCATGTAGCTTCCATAGATGCTTTACTTGTAACAGGATATTCAGACTTGCATGTAGAGTCTGTCACCGTCTCCTTCTTGGAACTTTTTAATGTCACCGTACCACCATTCAAAATGAATATCCATCCAGACTCTGACTTTAATTCATATCTATTTGTTTTGAAACTTGTGTCACTATATTCCTTCACAACAAGTTCTTGTTCACAACCATATACAAGCAACATGTCTTTAGTATTTCTCAAATACTCCTGAATGTTCTTGACAGTTGTCTAATGACTTAATCTCATATTTTCCTGATATCGACTCACCATGGTCAAAGCATACGATACATTTGGACGAGTATATGTCATAACATACATGATCGATCCTATAGACGAAGCATATGGGATTCGACTCACTCTATCCTATTCATCACTAGAACTAGGATATTGAGTGATACTCGATTTAATGTCATGATACAAAGGAACACTTCCTTTTCTTGTAATTTTCCATATTGAATCTTTTCAATACCTTATCCACATATGTACTCTGACTAAGTCCTATTAAACACTTTGATATATCCCTATAGATTCTTATACCATGTATATATACCGCTTCTTATAAGTCCTTCATAGAGAAACACTTTGTCAGCCAAGCCTTTACACATTGCAACTCATGAACATTGTATCTGTAACACCGAAATTTTTCAAACAGATTTCTCATTTCAAAATCGCATACTTTTCATAACATATTGAATAGAAATCTCGTTTATTCAAATTACAAGCACAACTCCATTAATAATCCAGGATCCTCAAAATATAACTCTTTCTCTGGTGTGTACAATCAAGCCGGTGCCGTCCCGCGATCCTGAGAAAACCTGAAACACATAACACATAACACGGTAAGCACAAAGCTTAGTGAGTTCCCCAAAATACCACATATAACTCATATTAGCCACTCAAGGCCCTAACTCTGTGGGCCCACTGGCCCTAACTCTGTGGACCCTCTGGTCCTAACTCTGTGGACCTTCCGGTCCTAACTCTGTAACTCTGGAATACACACAGCATAAATCACATAGAAATAATGCAGTGCAACACATCACATACATAGCATACAAGATACTCTGTCACATAAATCTATTTACCACTCAAGGTAAAGTATAGTGAGAAGACTCACCTCGGGTAACTTGGTAAATCTCGAACTCGGAAATACTGATCTAGCCTCCGCCTAATCACATAAAATAATTACTCTAATTAATACGACTCTCAAAGGCTAGACTATTCCCTCTCTAAGTTCTCTCAAGAGGGTAAAAGACCATTTTACCCCTCCAATGGCTCAATAGTCCAAACATTGACTAGACTCTAAAAGTCAACGAAAGTCAACGGTCAACTTTGACCCGACTCGTCGAGTGCACATAGGTGACTCGGCGAGTCCAAGCGTGTCCTCTGGGTCTTTCTAAACCTTACTCGACTCGTCGAGCGAACCTTCCACTCGATGAGTTACCACTGGTCATGAATCGCGGGGTAACCCGACTCGACTCGTCGAGTCCCTTTATGGACTTGGCGAGTCCCTTCCATGGCAACACTCAAACGACCTTCTGAGGTCAGATCTGCTTCTCCAACTAGTAGATCTAACCTTATAGCACTCAAAAGTCACGTAAAGGTTTAAACTTTACGTTCATGCAACACATACAAAGCCATGAATGGAGAAATATCCCTTAAAATGATAACCTACTCTCAAAACCCTCATGAAACAGCATAAAGATGGAAGGTTGGGACTTTTTGGACCTCTCATGGTCCAGATCTAACATCTACACCACTTTGGGGCATCACATGCTTCAAGATCCAACTCAAAAAGATGCAAGGAACCCTAGATTCAAGAAATATATCAAATACACGAAATGGGAAAGGATTTGTACCTCCAGAAGCGAGTCTTAGTCTGAACAACACAGATCCAAGCTCCACAATCGATCTAGCTTGGACTTTCCCACTCCTTCTTGCAAGATTACACCAAAAGGATGAAGAATTAGCCTTTCCCTTGCTCTCTAAGCTCTCTTCGCTCTCTAGGGGTTCTCAGGGGAGTAAGTGGCCGCAAATGAAGGCCATAAGGACCTTTAAATAGGTCTTAGGCCCAAGGATTTAGGGTTTTTGTCCATAGCGCTGACTCGGCTAGTCAGATACCCGACTTGTCGAGTCCATCCATTTGACACGTCTCCAATGCCGCGACCCAACTCGACGAGTTGAGGAGCCAACTCGTCGAGTCCCCTACTCAAACTCATGCCCATATATCAAAATGCCATACCTCAGATATCAGTATGTTACAATTCTCCTGCACTTGAATTAGATTTCGTCCCCGAAATCACTCCTTAATCACACATAGATTGAATCCCACAACCCGAAGGCATCACCGAAAGGATCTCGCACTACACCGATATCTTTCCTATGGGCTCCTGAATTCCCACAGAAAATCCCATGTCCGGAACAAGACCAACCCTTCTGCCGCTATGATACTCCTTTCTAACATTCTCAAAATCTGGAAACTCTAGTGGCCTGACCGTCGTCAGACCGCCCATCCGAACTACCACCACGCTACTTGTTACCCGAATCAACAAACCCTGATAACTCCCTGCTCCTCTGATTTCTTCCAAACGAAAACCAACAATCGGCTACCGATCACTCATACCACTCGCACTAAGTGCTCCATGCCCTACTCAAAGGAGCGAAAGGGTCACGCCACACCAGGGACCCATCCACTGCACCGTCATCTTAATCCCATCTGAACAAAGGACTCTCAACACTCTGCCCTCCAACTCAGGGAAATGCTCATGCTTGCTCAGAAACATCCTCTGACATCTAGTAATCATAAGCCTCAGCTTCCTCTCAGGTACCCCCTTTCAACCCTGAGCACCAGGTCACTTTCATCTTCCACCATAGAACCTCCAAAGGTTACCCATTGCATTATCCCGACCGTCCCAATGGTTTCCTCCTCCCTATAACTACCCTGGCCCATTATGACACACAAGTCATGAAGTTCGCTTTACCTCGAGCGAATGCTACGCCCTAACTGAAAATCAGCTCAACCCCGACCTCTGTCGTCTACTGCTCATAGTTTCATGCATCTCGCAGTACCTCCCGTACCCGAGTACTGACCTACCCAGGTCTAAGACATCAGATGATAAACAATTCCCCTCAACATGGAAGCCACCTCGGAATCCAGAATCTCATCCCGCCTACCCAACGCACCACCAGAGTCAAACTCAGACTCGAGAGTTTGGGCTGACCCAGAGTCGGAACCACTCGACTCGATGAAGCACTCAACTCATGACTCATGACCCGCCACCCGTGCGTAAACCGCTTCTCCAATTCCCTTGGGTTGTGACAACCACAACACAATTCAGAGTATAACGTTTCCCGACAAATATAGAGACCTCGGTCTCTTTCCTAATCTGGCCCCTAGGCTCCCGAATACTCAACCCAATAAGGCTACTCAAGCCTAAGAACTCTCCTGCATCATGCTCTGATCAACAAATAACGCGGCTCCCTGCCGTACCGTGACACCCTCTTACTGACTAGTGGGTACTACGGCTCCCCGCAGTATCACAACACCCTCTTGCTGACTAGTGAGTACTACGGCTCCCCGCAGTATCACAACACCCTCTCGCTGACTAGTGAGTACTACGGCTCCCCGCAGTATCACAACAACCTCTCACTGAATAGTGAGTACTACGGCTCCTCGTAGCATCACCACACCTCTCTGCACTGACTCATTGAAACTGCAGCTCCCAGCAGTCTTACCGCACTTACTCTTACCACTTCACAATCTCATCCTCAGGTTGACACCATACTGTGATCATTAACTCATGCTCTGCGGCCCAGCATAGATAGGTACACACACACCCATCCGGGCTAAGCATCACTACTTCGGACGACCACCGTCGTGACAAAACCTCTTTTTCTCGCTGCAATTCACATTCTCAAATAAATCCATTTGATGTCAATTAGCTGAAGGGCCCCCACCGGAACCATAGACACTTGATACACCACTCGTCATCTCAAACTCAAACTCAAAATAATCCGAGATTTTAGGACATTAAACTCGGATACCCCGGAATTTCATCACAACGCCTCGCAGTGTCTTGACTCTACCACGGATCTCATATTCCTGGCATCATACTCAGATACCGTATTGCTTCCTCGGAACCTCGCAACCGGTCTTTCTCTCGTGCCACTTGTAACCCCGGAATACTCCATCTCCCAATTTAAAACACGGAGAAATTGACAACGACTCAGAACACGAAGATGACCATCCGAAACTTCCTCCTCTATTGCTCAAAACTCATGCAAGAATACTCATAACGACCATGAAGTTGGTTGCCCAAGCAACTTCTTCCCTTCCCATACTGCATATAATAGCCCATACTCTGATCCAGAAATTCTCAACCGCCGAACTAACCTCACAAGCCAACCACCTCGAATTCACTACTTTAACCTTGAAGGATTCCTAACCACCATAAGGTCTCCGACCAACGGTCACTTGCCGTGGAGACACTCATCCTTTCTCAAACACGTACCACATGCACTATCTCACTCTGCACCTCTCATTGACCACCAATAACCCTGGTCTCAGGAATCCGTACCGCAGGCCTCTCTATCCAGTTCTCTAATCCGCTCTTGAACAAATATCTTATCTCCTCAAAAGTACTCGGTTCTCCCCCCACTCAGGGTTCGAACCATCATCAATTGGTTCGCCAACCATCTATCCCACAGACTGTTTTTACCAATAACATTGCACCTACTCTTGGAAGGTGATACGCAATGCTCGATGATCTCCCCGATGGAGGTCAAGCAATTCCATATACCCCGAATCTCCGATGAAATCCTCAGAAACTTCTCATCATGACTACCTCTAGTCCTTCAGAATCTCGTACCATCTCACTACCGGACATCTCAACTGTCCAGTCATAGCCCTGACTCTCAGTCTGAAAATAATGAACTATCATATTCCTCATCCTCGACTCTTCAACCAACGTTCCATCACGTGGGTTATAATAAGAGTGGAGTCCTCATTACCACACTCGATACTCATCATAGACAATAAGAGCCACCACCCCAATATCCTCTTCTTGATCGTCTGCCGCTGCAGCTAATACATGCCCTACTATGCTCAAATAGGGTGTATCATTGTCCTTAACCATCTCAGTTTCCGCTGACAACCTGCTCATGCGCTAACATTACCTCTCAGCAAACATACTGCCTAAATACTCTGATGAAAGATCATAACCAAAGCTACCCCACAGGGCTCACCCCCAACCTTGGGAACCGAAAATATCAATACCTTTCCTGTTTTCCATAGGAACAGAAATAGCACCGCTCAGGTCACAGAAAATGACATCTCCACCATCGGCTGATCGCTCAACTCATGCCGTAATCCTCCATAACCGCCATCTCTACTCATTCTTGAGTCTTGCGACTCCAATTAGCATCTCACCAACAATCCCTCGGAGCTAACTCGATTTCCCTTTTAAGGGATGCTTCACTAAAACTCGTTCATCATGGCCCTCTGGCCCCATACTCTTTCACCTCTGATCTCGGTCTAACCAATCACCACGGAATAACTGGTAGAACCAATAACACTAACTGCCACGGGTCATGGTACTCGAACCATGTGGCCACCTCTCGATCTGCTATGAATCATGGTACCCGAACCATGTTATCTCTTCTTAATCTGCTACGAATCATGGTACTCGAACAATGACATCACCTCTCGATCTGCTACAAATCATGGTACTCGAACCATGGAATCACCTCTCGATCTGCTACCAATCATGGTACACGAACCATGAAATCACCTCTCGATCTGCTACTTAAAACCTCCGGAATGTTCCCTGTATTGAGTATGGGTCCTCTGCTTTCAATAGTACGGGCCCATACTACCTGCCACATCTACCCATACTTTCCACACGGACCATCCCCGAGTTCCTAAGTAGCTGCTTGACCTTCTCAATCACCAACCCCGTCATGCGTGTTCGCTCCCCTGCGAAATATCCTACTCTGTCAGCGTACTCATCTGACTAGGGTCCCCCTTTTCTAGGCTCTTCCTAGGTTCTCACACTTCTCCGCCATCAGCTGCTGAAGAACTCCTTATGATGCCAGCCATCTACCTCCTAAATATCGTCATATTCACTTAGTAGCTGACTCTCATCATCAAGAGTTCCGCAAAGCACGAAGCAAGCAGCATTCGGGCATCGAATAATCTCTACCAACATGCAAAACCACTCTAGGTCATTACCCACTTGCTCTCCTCATACTCAAAGGATACCACCGAACCCAAGCAACTATACCCCACGTGGGCATCTGACTACTCCCTCAGTAGACTCCTCAAATGCTTATCTAGGTATCTCTCCTAGATTACTCCTCTACTCAAATCCCTCTCTAGGGGATTCCTGCTAGATGCTCTTACTCAGCACATCACAGATAACAGTAACTCCTAGTCTAAGGCATCACAAATCAGGCCACTCTAGTCCTAACATATGAAATACCTAGCCTATCTCTAGCATGCATAATATCTCATAGCATATCTCATAAATATCTCATAATACAAACGTAAGGGTATTTTGGAAAATCACCGTTCGGGCTCTGGCTGATTGTACACACTGTTCCAACTCGTATTCTTTTAGAAACTCTGGCTCGCTTTAGAAAAATCATTTCTTTGAAATTTTTTTTTCTCAAATCCTCAGTTTGAGTCCAGATTTACCCGAAGGCGCATCCGAATCCCTCAAACCAAGGCTCTGATACCAACTTGTAACACCGAAAATTTTCAAACAGATTTTTCATTTCAAAATCGCATACTTTTCATAACATATTGAATAGAAATCTCGTTTATTCAAATTACAAGCACAACTCCATTAATAATCCAGGATCCTCAAAATATAACTCTTTCTCTGGTGTGTACAATCAAGCCGGTGTCGTCCCGCGATCCTGAGAAAACCTGAAACACATAACACATAACACGGTAAGCACAAAGCTTAGTGAGTTCCCCAAAATACCACATATAACTCATATTAGCCACTCGAGGCCCTAACTCTGTGGGCCCACTGGCCCTAACTCTATGGACCCTCTGGTCCTAACTCTGTGGACCTTCCGGTCCTAACTCTGTAACTCTGGAATACACACAGCATAAATCACATAGAAATAATGCAGTGCAACACATCACATACATAGCATACAAGATACTCTGTCACATAAATCTATTTACCACTCAAGGTAAAGTATAGTGAGAAGACTCACCTCGGGTAACTCGGTAAATCTCGAACTCGGAAATACTGATCTAGCCTCCGCCTAATCACATAAAATAATTACTCTAATTAATACGACTATCAAAGGCTAGACTATTCCCTCTCTAAGTTCTCTCAAGATGGTAAAAGACCATTTTACCCCTCCAATGGCTCAATAGTCCAAACATTGACTAGACTCTAAAAGTCAACGAAAATCAACGGTCAACTTTGACCCGACTCGTCGAGTGCACATAGGTGACTCGGCCAGTCCACGCGTGTCCTCTGGGTCTTTCTAAACCTTACTCGACTTGTCGAGCGAACCTTCCACTCGACGAGTTACCACTGGTCATGAATCGCGGGGTAACCCAACTAGACTCGTCGAGTCCCTTTATGGACTCGGCGAGTCCCTTCCATGGCAACACTCAAACGACCTTCTGAGGTCAGATCTGCTTCTCCAACTAGTAGATCTAACCTTATATCACTCAAAAGTCACGTAAAGGTTCAAACTTTACGTTCATGCAACACATACAAAGCCATGAATGGAGAAATATCCCTTAAAATGATAACCTACTCTCAAAACCCTCATGAAACAGCATAAAGATGGAAGGTTGGGACTTTTTGGACCTCTCATGGTCCAGATCTAACATCTACACCACTTTGGGGCATCACATGCTTCAAGATCCAACTTAAAAAGATGCAAGGAACCCTAGATTCAAGAAATATATCAAATACACGAAATGGGAAAGGATTTGTACCTCCATAAGCGAGTCTTAGTCTGAACAACACAGATCCAAGCTCCACAATCGATCTAGCTTGGACTTTCCCACTCCTTCTTGCAAGATTACACCAAAAGGATGAAGAATTAGCCTTTCCCTTGCTCTCTAAGCTCTCTTCGCTCTCTAGGGTTTCTCAGGGGAGTAAGTGGCCGCAAATGAAGGCCATAAGGACCTTTAAATAGGTCTCAGGCCCAAGGATTTAGGGTTCTTGTCCACAGCGCTGACTCGGCGAGTCAGATACCTGACTTGTCGAGTCCATCCATTTGACACGTCTCCAATGCCGCGACCCAACTCGACGAGTTGAGGAGCCAACTCGTCGAGTCCCCCACTCAAACTCATGCCCATATATCAAAATGCCATACATCAGATATCAGGATGTTACAGTATCCTATGAGTATTATGTCGTCTACATACAACACTAGGAAGACAACGACACTCCCACTAGCTTTGAAATACACTCAAGACTCATTTTGACTTCTCGAAAAACCATACTCTTTGAATTTCTCAAGGAAGCACATATTCTAGCTTCACGACGTGTGTTTAAGTCCATAAATGGACCACTTAATCTTACAAACTCTATTCGGATACTGAGCA
The DNA here is from genome assembly GCF_052849685.1 of Lactuca virosa. Taxonomy (NCBI): domain Eukaryota; kingdom Viridiplantae; phylum Streptophyta; class Magnoliopsida; order Asterales; family Asteraceae; genus Lactuca; species Lactuca virosa. Next base: position 242,483,398 of record NC_136429.1, on the reverse strand, counting down.
TGTTCAAACCCTTCAGGTTGTGTCATGTACACATCCTCTAATAGTTTCCCATTAAGTAAATTTGTTTTAACATCCATTTACCATATCTCATATTCATAAAAGGCAGCTATGGAAAGAAGTATCCTAATAGAATTTATCTTAACTACTAGTGAGAACGTTTCCTCATAATCAATTTGTTGAGTCTGAGTGTAACCTTTTCCCACCAACCTAGTTTTGAATGTGTGTACATTCCCATACATGTTGTTCTTCTTCTTAAATATCCATTTACAACCTACTATCTTAAGACCAGGTGTTAGATCAAGCAAATTCCAAACTTGGTTATCCATCATGGACTGAATTTCGTTGTTTATTGCCTTTTTTCCATTAGGCAACCTCAGGGATTGCTATATCTTCCTTGTAATTAGCCAACTCATCCTGATTGACTTGTGTTTTATCACTAATAAACATTTTTCCTAACATCGTTGTATGGAAACCATAAAACTCAGGAGGATTGCTAACTCTACCGGATTTGCGATTAGGTAACGATATGTCGTTAGGTACAACAAGTTGCTCAACCTCTGGTCGAGTGCTAGTGTTAACTATATGTTTATTGTCGGTTAGCTCTTTAATTTCTTCAAGTTCAATTTGACTCCCACTAACTTCTTGAGATATAATTTCTCTCTCTCTCTCTCTCTCTCTCTCTCTCTCTCTGTCTGTCAACAAACAATCATTTTCGAGCTATAAAAACCACATTTTCACTGGGCCTGTAAACAAATATCCACAAGCCTTTATGGATAACCAACAAAGCGACACTTATTCAATCTAGATTCAAGTTTATCATTGGTTTAGCGCCGAATGAAAACCTCACAACCCCATACCTTAATGTGATTGAGTGACGCAAGCTTTCCAGTCCACATCTCATGAGGGGTCTTTGAAACATTCTTAGTTGGAACATGATTTAAGATATGGACTGTTGTTTCAAGTGCATATCCCCACAATGTAATTGGTAATAAATCCCGAATCATCATAGATTGAACCATGTCCAAAAAAGTTCGATTTGTCCTTTCTGCAACACCATTCAGTTGTGGTGTTCTTGGAGGAGCCAATTGTGAAACTATTCCATAATTTCTAAGATGATCATTGAACTCAATACTAAGGTACTCTTCTCCCATATTACATAGGAGAATGTTTATCTTCTTTCTCAATTGATTATCTACTTTGTTTTGAAACTCTTTGAGCTTTTAAAAAGTTTATGATTTATATTTAATCAAATAAACATAACCATATCTACTGAAATCATTAGTAAACATGACGTGGTGGTGCTTAACGTCCCTTGTGGCAAATCTAAAGGGTCCATACACATATATGTGTATAAAATCCAACAATCCTTCTTCTTTCACAAGTCCCTATGAATGGTGACTTAGTCATCTTTCCTAACAAACAAGATTCGCTTACATCATCCGATTTAAGGTCAAATGATTCCAAGATTCCTTCTGACTGGAGCTTGGCGATGTGTTTCCTATTTATATAGCCAAGGCGAAAATGCCAAAATCATGATTTATCTTAACATATTAGAATAATCAATATTATAGTTAACATTACTATCATTATAAACACGCACAAAACTTTCATATATTCCATTGCAAGGGGAACATTTAAACATAAAACAACAATCTTTATAAACTAAAATATCTCCCTTTCATTATCAAACAAAAACTGAAAACCTGTTTTATAGAATGCCTGGAAAGAAATAATGTTTCCATCCATCTCCGAAGAGTAACAACAAGTAACTAAATTAATTAAAACTCCACTACTAAGCTTCAATTCGAACACTCCAACCATCGAAATAGGAGATGTTCATCTATTCCCCATGATTAGATTCAAATCTCCATGCTTAAGCTTCCTTATTTCCTTTACAACCTTAAATACAATGCATGTGTGAGTACCGCATCTCGTATCAAGAACCCATGAATTAGAGGTAGTAGTATTATGAAGTTCGATCATATAAGTACCTAAACTGGACCCAGTCGCTTGAACCTTACCATCATTGAGATCTTTAAAGTACTTTGGGCAGCTTCACTTCCAATGCCCCTTAACGCCATAGTAGAAACACAATACTTATTAAGGATCACTAATAGGTGGAACAATAGTATCACTCTTTCCTTTATGGGAATGTGAAGCCATTACTTTCCTTTTCCACTTTGGATTTGAACGCTTCCTATTGTGTCCACCACCATTCTGACTGGCGAGTACCTGGGATAGAGGTGTACCATGAGTTTTCCTTACACCGACTTCAACTATCTAGAGAAGGCAGTAGAGCTCCATCAATGTCTTATCCATATTATTCAATTGAAAATTCATGATGAAATTATCATATGAACTAGGGAGAGAATGAAGGACAAGGTCTACAACTAGGTTCTTATCAAAGGCAGTGTCGAGGTTCTAGATTCGGTCTATATAGCTCTTCATTTGTTGAACATCAACACACACCGAACCACCTTCTTTGAGTTTGCATGACGTTGGGGATTTGACAATCTCAAATCATTATTGCCTTGCCTCTTACTGAAACATTTCAGCTAGTTGTAAGTTCATTTCATACACCCAAATGTTCTCGAATTCCTTCTAAACGTCTGAGGACATGGCAGCAATCATGATGCAAGACACCTTATTCGATTCATCCATGTGTTTGGTGTGAACAATTTTCTCTTTATTGGTAGAGTAATCATTGATTTCTAGAATAGATTCATTGAGGATTTATTCACGATTATCATACCTTAATGTGACCCTTAGGTTCTCATTCGTTCAATATAGTTAGCCCAGCTAGTGAGCTTCTCTCTTTAGAGAACATAAATGAGGGAAAAGTTGGAATTGGTGGGTGAGGGAGGTGGGAGAGGAAGACCATTCATACCCGACATCTAAAAAGAGAAACAAAGTGTACTTAGTTGATTATAATCCTCAAATAAATAACTAATTTATTTTAAGGCTAGGATCTATAATTTATGTTTGATTTATGAAGAGGGATACCGTAATCATATCACTAATTTATTTTAAGTATGTAATGCATTTTACCAATTTCAATCACTGTGGAATTCCTAGATCTTTTGAGATTCATTTAAACTACTGAATGACATGTTAATCTCATATTTACACATCCCCTATTTGTGCCTGGGATATAGAGGTCTCACAAATAAGATGGTAACCCAACCATGCAAAAAGGCATGACCCCTTGATTATGTCCTGGTTCTCTAATTGATGTGTCAGTTAACCACACATGCTCCACCAACAACCACAACCACAACCACAAGTGCCACATCATCTTCTTTTTACGTCTCAGATTTATATTCCGGTTAACCACACACACCCCCATAAATAGAAAATAAGGAATAATGTGTGTTATTCGTGGATTAATAATTATTCATATTTTCCTAAAATAACTAAGAATAATAATTTTATTTTCAGTACTTTTATATGTTATATTTTTAACAAGACATCGACCTCTTAAACCATTTCGGCGAACAACAATCCACCACACAAAGAAGCGGTGAGTGAAAAAGACACTCATTCAAAGATCATTTTATAGGTCGTTTCCTTATACCTCTCTTATAGCACAGATTCATGAATGAGGCCTACTCCTGATTCGACAAATGATATTTAACTAAAAATATGAGGGAACATGTTATTTTATTCTTTTACATATAGTAGTCATATTACATATATAAATTCTTTTTCTTTTACATATTATTTTATAAACTTTATAATTATATGTAAGGTGATTTTTAAACAATTTAAAATTATATGATTTAAATAGATTATATTTAATTAATTTTAAATCATTATCTATAATTTCAAATAGTTTTAGGCATATTTATCCTCTTATTTTAATTATCAAATTTTAACAAATTAAACTATATTTAAAACTAAAGATGAACTCAAAAATTCGAAATTATAGCAAAAATCTCAAAACCTGAAAATATGTGAAAGCGCGCCGCGTCGAGATCTGGGCGTGACGCGCCCTATGTTTGGCAGATTTCTTTAGTTTTTCTCAGTTTTTTCAAGTAGTGTCTATAATTAAAACCTAATGGCTTTAATACTACTAAAGTTTTTTCTATTAATCTATACACGAAATTTAGCCAACAGAAGCATTTAAATATAACCCTAAGTGTACATGTACCATAAATCTAGGTTTAACTATTATAAAAACGTACTTTCAAAAACTAGGAATTTGTTGTTTGTTTTCATTCCAAACTTTGCAAGAAAATCATTGGTGGGTTATAAACTTGTTTTATGTTATTCAAATTATCAAGTCTTCCATTGCCTAAATCTTATGTTTAGAAAATAGTTTTTGAATAAAAAGCCAACATATCTTTCAACTCGAGGAAAACGCGACGTTGGGAGAGACATTGGAGGAGGAGGTGGAAGAGTTGAAGAAGCATGATGTCCAATTCCACAATTTCTTGAGGAAGAGAAAACATTTTCACCTTAATTAGAAAGTGGAAGATTATCTTCATTATTGTCTTGACTTGACATTTATAATGGGAGAAAAGAGAATTCAAGTTATTTGATTTTAATCCTTAATTATTAACCCATAAATTTTAAATTAAGGCTAGGATCCATATTTTCGATTTGAACTTTGAAGAGGGATGTTGTAGTCAAATTCGAATCTATTTTAGGTAGGTAAGGCTTTTACCAATTTCAATATTATGAAACTCCTAGATTTTTTGAGATTCATTGATTCTTATCAATGACATGCTTAATCTCGGATTATGCTCTCACTTTTGCGACTGGGATGCCGAAGATCACAAACGAGATGTGAATAACCATGCAAACCTGTTTAACAACCTTGATGACTTTTACCATCTCACATTGATGTGCTAGTTAACCACACATGCTCCATCAACAATGATAATTTTCAAGGTGTCCATCATAACTCTTTATAGTCCCTAGTAGTGGGCCGGTTAACCACACATGCTCCACTAACGACATATAAAGCATAATATTTAATTTCATAGATTAGCATACATTTCACATTTTCCTAAAGTAACTAGAGAGGGATTTTAAAAATAGTTTAGTTAATTTATATCATTATACTTATTAATGAAATTATGTCCTATCAAACTCGTTCTTCTAACGACCCTCCACCAAACAAGGGAGAGGTAGGTGAGAGTGGACACTCATTCAACGACCATTTTATAGGCCATTTCCTTATACCCTATTATAGTACGACTTCGTGAATGAGCCATACTAGCGATTCGACTGACTTGTCTTATACACATAGTAATTTATCTTATATATATATATATATATATATATATATATATATATATATATATATATAAGGGTGTATTTTAAACATTTCAAAATACAAGGTTTAATCTTTTAATTATACAAATTAAACTTTTTAAATTAATTAAATTGAAACCAATTTATGGATTTAATATTTATCTTTTAATTAAACATTTAATTAAATCAATAATAAGATCCATAAGGATAATATTAATTAATCATTATCAAGTCTAAGGATATCTCCTAACATTTAGGGTTTTAATTAATTATCTAATATAGGAAAAGATCATATTATGGCAGATCTTGAAACATATAATTACCAATTAACAACCACATAAATCATATTAGGCAAGAAAATTCGAAAAACTGGATCTGGCAAATCTCACGTCGTGAGAAACAGATGCTCGTGGCGTGAGAAATAGTTTTTCTCAAAAAAATGATTTTTATCAGTTCATCTAATGTACAAACAATGTTCGACACACCAATGCTCTAATACTAGTGATGGTTATTATATATTACAATAACTATGTGCTTGCAAAATTTCACTTAACATTTAAGGGCACATGCAACCTGAAGGATCTATGTATTAACACTTTGAACGTAACATGCTATGAACAACAAAATAACTTGAACCCGAATGAATCCCTAGTATAATCAAATAGAATAATAGGGTTACATACCTTCGATTTGTTGTAGTAAACAAATCACTTCACTCTCCTTCTTGAAAAACATGGAAAGCAAACACCAGAAATTTTGTGCCTCTAATGGCTCACACCCAAAACCTAGAAACCCTAGAATGAAGAGGAGAGAGAGAGAGAGAGAGAGAGAGAGAGAGAGAGAGAAAAGAAGAGAGGTATAATTTTCGTTCGTAAGCCTTATGGGAAGAGCATGAACGAAATTAAGGCTATAAGGGGTCCTATTTATAGCTTAGGTAACTTAGGGACAAAGCAAGATTTGAATAATTAAATAATAAATTTAATCCTTATTAAAATCCTTCCCTTATATGCATCCAGGAGGCTTCTGGAAACCCTAAGGAGGCTCCTAAAACCGTCCACCCCATGGATGATTCTAGAATTGCTTCTTTTGTTCAACTATTGAACAATTACAATTCACCTATTGCACATTTAATTAAGTCCAATTAATCCCAAATTAATTCTAGATTAAATCTGATTAGTAATTAATTAATTCTTATTGATTTTGTAACGACCCAAAAATCAGGGGTAAAAAATTCATTTTTAATATAACCCAAACATAGATATCATTTATTCCAATCATTCCAAAACATTGTTAATTAAAAACATTTGTCAGAGTTCATCCCAAAATCATTCATTGCGAAAAACATGGGTGTGTGCGCTGCAATCAAGCTGATCCCTTCCTTTCCAAAACAAAGATACCTGAAACCATAAACAAAACTGTAAGCATGAAGCTTAGTGATTTCCCCAGAGCATACCCTATACAATCCACATAATCACATAATCCATAGTAGCTATATCAGCTACATATCCACATAAGTCATATGAATCACATAAGCCATGCATATAATCATATAAGGAAGCCGTGGAAACCCTCCAAGGTCTTACTCCGGGTGCCATAAGAACCCCCTCATGGTCTTAGCCCACTGCCATGGGAACCCTCACATGGTCTTCCATAACTACCAATCAAACCATACATACAAACATATGAGCTAATCATGCAAACATATAATGATGCCCTGGAAACCCTCCAAGGTCTTACACTCAAGTACCTCGGGAACCCCCCCCCCCCCCCCCCGAGGTCTTTACTAAGGAGGCCATGGAAACCCTCCAAGGTATTACACCAAATGCCATGGGAACCCCCACATGGTCTTAGCCTGGATGCCATGGGAACCCTCACATGGTCTGATATCCCACTGCCTCGGGAACCCCCCGAGGTCTTCCATGCAAACAACACAGAGTCAACTAGCACACCACATATCATAGAAATATCTAGCATACCACATATCACATAATAGTTAGCATACCACACAACACATATAACTAATTGCCATGGGAACCCCCACATGGTCTTAGTCTACTGCCTTGGGAACCCCCCGAGGTCTTCCATGCAAAGGTCATACTAGCATAACACATAATCAACTAGCATATCACATATCATAAAATGGGCCGGCCTTGGTGCCTTAGACCCATTCGTATGATGAGGAGACTCACATGGCACTGCTGAAGTCCCACGAATAAAACTCCCATTGCTGGTTGACAGATTCCTGAACAGTCAACATCAAAATGACACCCAATTAATAATTGGGATCCAATACATAACCATAAGTCTACACTTGGGGTAAATGGACCATTTTACCCTTAACCTATCTTGGTTCAAAACCAAGGCCGAAACTCACACTCTGAAGGCCTAAAAGCCCAATAATCAACCAAGGCCCAACATATGGCCCAAGTTTTCAAATTGGGCCTAAACCCCTACATGGACTTTTTTTAAAGCCCAACCAATTATTCTAGTCCAAACAATTGGCATTCTGATGGCCTAATAACTAATAATCCTCAAGGCCAAATTATGGCCCACTTATGGCCTAATTTTCCAAATTGGGCCCAAGCCTCTCTAATGGGTCTTATCCTAAGGCCCAATAATTTCCTTAGTCCATAAATATGTTCCCAATTGGCCCACAAAGGCCCACAGCAACTTAGTCCAATAAATGGCCCAATAAGAACCCAAATCCAATTACGGTTTTTCACATAAAATGACGATTAGGGTTAAGTGTTTCTTCTTAACCCATTACGAACTTAATCCATTAAGTCTAAACATACAATGAAATCGGGCTTGAGTCATAACTTCACTCCAATGGTCGAAAATGCAGGTCCAGATAAGTCCAAACCAATAATTTCAAATTAGGGTTTTCTAAACCCTAATTAGGGTTTTCTAAACCCTAATTAGGGTTTCCAACTCATTACAATCCAATTAGGACGAAAAGCTAAGTCCTTAGGCCCATTAGGGTTTCATTAGGACAATTATGGTTTTCCTAAGTCGGAAACCACCCACTACCACCTCGGGTAGTGGTGGTCAACGGCTACACACGGCGGCTCACGACGCTGGCCACCACCTCACAGTGGTGGTTATGGGTTTTTCTTTTCATTATTCCGGCACAATTACAATTTACAAAACAAACTCAATAATAGACACTCACTAACATAAACACACACACACACACATACACACAGCCACCCTAGTGGTGGCCGACGGTGGTACATGACGGCAGCCACCACCTCACGGTGGTGGCGGTGGCTTTCTTGGTTTTCCGGCCAACAAAACCTCATACAATACACACACGCTACTGATTTGTGAGATGCACCCCAGCCACCCACCTGGTGGCTCACGGCAGCGACAGCGACATAGCGTCTGACGACAATAACAGCGGCATAGCGGCGGCCATGGCGGTTGGCAGCCGCCCACGTCGATTCGCGACTCCTCACCAGAAAACGCCCACACTAGTGTTTCTTCCCTGCTATAGCCATACAACACCTCCACTTCACGAGTTCATGAGCTCAGCCACCATTTCACGGTGGCAGAAGAGCATTCCTGGTGACAGCTTGGTCTTCAACGAATGATGAAAGCAACAGCGGCAGAACGGCCACCCACCCACGGTCCCCATCGCCTTCGTCTTCGGGAGCAACCATCGGCGCTAGATGACGGCTCTAACGGTGGCAACTGCGTCGGCTGGACTCGCTGGTCTTTTCTGATCGGAACATGAAGAAAAGGATGGTGGCTGGAAGATGGAGGAATAAGGTGGTGGTTCTCCGACTCCTACAAAGGTGGCGGCGTCGGTGGTGAAGGGTGCATAAGGGTGATGACGGCTTATGGAGTTAACATTAGCTTTAGGGTTTATTGCTTTTTATATGGAGGCAGCTAGGAGGGTGACGGGTTCATTCCCGGTTATGTACATATTCCCCATAATTACATTTCCAACCCTTCCATCCCAATTCTCTTCAAATGAAGTCCATAATTTACCTTTTTAACCCCAGCCATCCAAAAACCCTTCAACTTAAGTCCCAATAATTACCATGCAGCCCCTCCCTCTACAAAACCTTTTCAACTTAGGTCCAAAATTTACTCTTTAGCCCCTGCTTCCATAAATTCTTTTATTTTAAGTCCAAATGATACCAAACACCCCCTGACTTCTAAAAATCTTTACGACATAAATCCTGAAATTACACTTTAACCCTCGAAAGTCCAAATTATATTATTTGGCTCCCCGAAACCAACACCCCGCTAAATATTATTGATTTTAGGGCCATTATAAAATAATATAAATTATAAATTTACATCTTGGGGTTCCGGATGTATTATTTAAATATTCAATTTCAAACAGGATGTTACAGATTTCTTATTAATTTATTAATCATATAATTTAACAAATCAATTATATAACAATTGATCTCGTGTTAATTTATTAATTACATAACAAATTAACATATCAATTATATATTTCCAATTAATATATTAATCACATAATATATTAACATATTATTTATCTCTCTTTCTCCTAATATCATTTTTAGATATTTATGGTTATGGGGGTAACCCAAAAGGAGATTTTCTAATAATTCAAGATTATACTAATTTAGTTATTGGCTTAGACACCCAATCGAACAGAAGCACAACACCTCGACGTGGTTAGAGGATAACCAGTCCATACCGATGATGATGTTGAAACTTCCAATAACAATTGGCATAAGGTCGATGAGAAAAGTATGATTATCTAACGTTAAGGCACAATTCCTAAGTATTTCCTTAACACTACCGACTTGGTCGTTATCCATTTCTACTCTATAGGTTTCCATTAGTTTACTAGATGGATGATCTAACAACTTCCTAAATTTGGGAGTAATATAGCTTCTATCGGCGTCAGTATAAAAAAGTATATTTGCATATAAATTATTGATTAGGAACATACCGTTAACTACCGTCGGATCTTGGACAGCCTCTTTGGCTCCTATAACAAATGTTATGCTTCTGTCATTACCTCCCTGACCTTTCAACTTTGGATAATCCCTCCAGATATGTCCAACTTCCTTACACTCATAGCAATCTTAGCTATTTGTTGTTACGGTTCCTCGATTGGGTGGGGTTTTGCATATGTTGGCAGGATGACCTTTCTTTCTGCAGTTGGTATGGACCCAACATGCTCCATTATGACAAAACCCATAATCATTGCATCTAGGGCTACTTCCTAAGGTAGTCCCTGTCGAGGGTGTTGAAAACGCAAATGCTTGACTAACTTCCCGCTTCTTCTATGCTGGTTTCCTAGCCTTCCCTTTGGAATCTTTGCCAAACTTCCTTTTTCTACCTTCCACATTTGGAATGTCAGCCTTCTAAACCATCATTCCATGACGAACCTCTTGATGGGTCAGACTAAAGGCTAGTCTCTTGGCGCTATCGAAGGTAGTTGATTTTGAGGCAGTGACTAAGCTTTGGATAGGCTGAGGAAAATCCTAAATATACCTCTCTATCTTCTTATCTTATGGGGTAACCATCCCGAGACAAAAGGTAGCACGGTCGTTGAGACGGATCGTATAGGTAGCAACAACTTCCTACATCATAAGATTTCACAGCTCCTACTCCAACTTCTGCATCTCTTCGCGTGGATAGTATTCCCCAATCATGAGTTGTTTCAACTCACTCCAAGACATGGCATTTGCTACATTAATGCCCATGGTCTTTGTGTAACTATTCCACCAGCTTAGGGTTGTGTCTTCTAGGATGCAGCCAGTGAACTTGACTTTACAGTCCTCCGGACAGAAGCTTATCTCGAAAACAGACTCCATCTTTTCCATCCACTAGTCAACCCAACTACGCCTTCATTTCCACAGAAGGATTTTGGCTTACAGTTCATAAAATCATTATATGAACAGATTCTAGGTGGACCTCGATTATCTCCTTGTGAATTCTCACCTCCGTTACCTCCTGATCCAAAATTCCTAAGGGTTTATAAGCTTCCTATGGCGGTAGCTATGCGTTGGGCAACTAATGCCTCAATCGCGGTTGAGCTCATAGGCTCGGGATTTGTTGGATTAGATGTCTAAGCCCATAACTATTATTGGTATATACTTGACCCGAGAGTAGCATGGTCCATTTGGGTTGCATATCATCAGGACAATTTGTTAGGATGGACTTTTGAGAGAAGGTTATTTATGGTTTATTAATATATTATAAGTTATAATATATTAATATGAAATCATATGTTTTAATTAGTATCGATCAAGAATTAATTTGGAATTAATTTAGTGATCAAAAGAGACTAATTAAATCTATAGGGACTAATTATGATAATTAGTTATATTTATATGTGTTGGGCTTATGATCCATGTTGGACCAAGTTTATGTATGGATACATAAAGAGTTGGGCCACATGAACCATGGATCATAAAACCCATGGGTATGGATTATGGGTTATACCCATGACCCTTGGAATCCTACGTATAAATAGGTTACTCCATAGCCAAAATCACCACTTCTTTTCTTAGAGAAATATGGAGGTGTTTTGGTGCATGGAATTCTCTCTCAAGAGGCACCTTTGTCCTAGGTGTGTTGTGATTCCATTTGAGGCATTTCATACTATTGGTGCTAAGCTCTTAAGGCCAAATACATCAAGACTTCAAGCCACATAAAAGGTATGTTTCCCTAACTAGTATACTATATGGTTTATGTCAAATGCATGCTAGTTATAGGTTTAATGCCTTGGAAACCATTTGCATGTATAATAGAGAAAACATAGATCCAAGGTATTTAGGGTTGTATGTGCACCATAGGATGTTGTAGTATACTAAAACCCAACAGTGGTATCAGAGCCATGAGTTGTTTTCTATTATATTTGATGCAAATGTATTTTTTTTCAAGTTGAAGGAAAAAAAAAGAAAAAAAAACATGAAGTTTGTCAAGTTTTATGATAATTACTTGATTTTATGAAAAACTAATTATTTATAAAATTTGAGACACTTTACTACAAGAGTTGAATTAGGTCAATTTATTAAAAGATAGAATGATATGATTATTTTATTTGTTTTAAAAGTTTGATCTAAATGGTTTTAAGGAGTTACAAATTTTGTCATAAAGTTTTGGAACTCAAAAGTTTTTTTAAAGTTATGATCTTAAGAGTTTTGAAACTTCCATAAGTTATGGATGTGAAATGTCTCATTTATTAACTCTTTAGGTTATGAATTCCAAGAGTCTTCAAAGGATAATTGTCAAAGTTTCAAGATTTGTATTAGTTTATATGATTATCTAATTTCTTGAAAATTGTTTATGTGAATTATCTTTACTTATGAGTTTAATCTAGATCATAGAAAAATTATTTGATTATTGTGTTAATTGGAATATTTGATCTTAATGGTTTTTATGAACTCCATAACTTGTCCTCAAGTTATAGAAAGTGAAGAGTTTTTCTTTTTAAAGTGTCATTAAGTCTCATAGGTTATGAAAATAGAAGAGTCACTATTTTTAATGTCATCATTAAATGATTTAATGTCTTCCATAACTTGTCCTCAAGTTATGGAACTTGAATTTTTTTTTTCATTAGACCTTAATTAAACTCATAAGTTATGAAAAATCCAAGAGTTTTGAAAGGTTTCAAAACTTGTCCTCAAGTTTTGGAATTTGTAAAGTTACCCCCCATGTATACTTTAATTCCAAACTAGACCTTAGAATTTTAAAAGTTTAAAATTCAACCCTTATACTATTATTATAATTTTAATTATATAGATATGTATAAGATAAAGTCGTCTTACCATTAGTAGGCCTCATTCACAAGCCGGTCTATAAGGGGGGTATAAGGTTACTGCCTATAAAATGGCAGTTTAATGGGTGTCCACTCTCACTCACCGCTTCCTTGACCGGTGGAGGGTCGTTAGTTGAACAGGTAGGACAAGGACTATAATTCTCCCTTCATTATAAGTATAATGATAAATACTAAGTAACTAAACACTTATAAATTCCCAATCTTAGTTACTTAGGAAAATGTGAATAAGGTGCTAATCCATGAAATTACACTTTGCACTTTGTTTAAGCTGTTAGTGGAGCGTGTGTGGTTAACCGGCACAGTAACCTGGACTTAACAAGGTAGGCAAAGGGTAACTTAATGTTTATCATAGTATCGTTGGAGCGTGTGTGGTTAACCGGTACATTGATTGAGGGGTAAATATTAAGGGTACCAAGTATATTTGCATGGTTACTTCACACCTTGTTTTGTGATCCTCGGCATCCCAGTCACAAAACCTGAAGGGCACACTCGAGATTGAAACATGCCATTGAAAAGTTCAATGAATCTCAAAAGAATCTAGGAGTTTCAAAACCAATTAAAACCTAATAATACATTTCGTTTATCTTGGTGGAAATTGGTGAATCGTCAATCACCTACCTTCAAATATTTTATAGCTTGGATTACGGCATCCCTCTTCCAAGTTATAAAATAGTTTGTTGGGTCCTAGCCTTAATATATCATATTGGGTGTTATATTAAGGACTTAAATCAACTTTACGTGAATTTCTCCCATTGTTGATGTCTGGTTTAGACAACAATGATCTTCCCAAACCAAGCTTTCCTAATGAATATGACTTCCCGAGTTTGGCTCATGGAAGTCATACTTCTCTTCCTCCACCTCCTCCAATTATTCTCCCTAACCCACAAGTTTAAGGTCACTCAAGCCCTAACGGCAAGCAAGGTCTATGTGTGATCACATCTTAGAGATGAAGTCACATATTGACAAGCCGGGAGAGTTGGGTGTCAAAGTCTTCAGAAAGTTGGATGTTCAATCACTTTCTAAGTCACATAGTGAGTTCCTTTGGGACTACTATGAAACAGACTATGACATGAACCTTAATGATCATATCTATTTGCTTGGTGCTGCTGAATCAGCAATGATTTGGAACGATAGTAAAGCAAATTTGATTAGAAGATCAACTTCCCAAAAACTTTATGGACAGTGACAATGGTGACACTGGAAATCCAGAAAAAGCATTCTCTTCCCAATGGAAAGGGATTGGCCATAGTCAACCCGGCTGACCAAATGGTAAAGAGAAAGGCTAAGTCTGAGATAGTCCCATTACCAAAGGGTCCATATGTTTATTTTGCCAAAGGAAGGGGCGTTGATTGCAAAGCTGCCAAATTTACCTAAGGATGTTAAAGTCAATAAGTTTGACTCTACATCAGGTAGAGCCCATTATCTAACTCTGTTAAGTTCTATTCTGAGATCCTCATTACATGATGTGACTGGGTCACATGTTGATGTTTTAAGAATCAAAGAATAGAGAGAAATCTTAAAGGAAGTATATGATGATTCTGATCGCGAAGGTGGATTTCGATCGCATCAGAATTTTGAGCAGTTGCTTAAGAAGTTATGATATATTGCTAAGGACTAGATAACAACAATTTTCCATGTGGATTGTAAGGATAAGTTTTTCTGCAAAGTTTTAAAATAAAGAAAATTGTTTAATTTTATTTATTTGAAGTATCCTTACAATGGCATTTGTGGAAAATTGTTGCTTATATGATTCCACTGACAGCAATATTGGAAAATGGATTTGATTCTTTCATTTGTGGTAGTGTCTAAATTTACCAAATCAGGAAAGTTCCTCATCACCCAAGTTTCAATTGGACCGAAACTTGGAATCATGCAAGTTGAATAGTATGACGAATGAGAACTTTCAAGCATTGGAAAATCAAGACTAATTACTTGTTCACATGGATGTGTGAGTCAAGTGAAGGACTAAAGGGATCGAGTACACATTCTTGTGCACTGGTCATGTCCACCACAAAGCTCGTTAAGACTATTTGATTTACTAAAGTTTAGTAAATATGGTTATACTTACAAGCTTAAGTATAATTCTAAAACATTGAAAAAGTCTCAATGTATGGCAGAACGAATGGGAAGAATCAAATTAGGCAGAAAGATAAAAGTTTCTCAAATCTGAAAAGATGGGAGAGTACTTTAGTATCATATTTGTGATCATCTTAATGATTTAGAAATCGTATCACAATTAGTCCTCTAAAGGTCATCTTAGTGCATTCTTATGACTAAGAAGAGGAGTCATGAATTGTTGAAATGGTTAGATCAGGAAGATGAGTCATACTTCGTTCCAAAACAATTCTTAGAGTCATACTCCAAGATTGTAACTTGAGTGACATATCTTAAAGAAAGGTTTAAAACACTTGTCAAATGTAAGAGTAAAAGTGTCCTACTCTTGTACATTTGAAATTGGTAAGTTGTGATGTTTTGGATAAAACAAAGACCAACTAAGGCCAATTGTGTGAAGTGTTTGTCTTGATAAAGAATCTGCACTATCTCTTGAATATTTGGCAAGATAGTCTTATATGTCAAGAGGATAGTGGGAGTCTTAAAGATCCTAAAAAGAATTTCAAGAACTAATCAAGAATAAAACCTGAGGTTCTTCACTAGCACACGACTTGAGGTTTATAACCTATCGTGTTGACATATTCTGTGCCCATTCCAGTTAAAGTTGGCTTTACATAGGAGTTCTGAAAGTTCTCAATTGGTTGCATAACAACTTGGAAGCAATGGCAGGCCCTGTACTGCCAGGTGGCAAGAAGTTAAGATTGCATAAGTTCAGTCCATATGAGTTTGGATTTGTCATTATCCTTGTCTTGTGACTATGGTTTTGACGATTCACATGGATAAGAACACATACACCATAAAATCTAAGGGTCATAAGGTTTCTCTCCTATTCATGAAAATGATGGTGAGGAAACACTTCCACCAAGTAGATTTGAAGCAGATGGCAAAAGGTCTAAACAATTGAGACTATGATTACGACATCCCTTTTCATAGTTCTGAAATTGTTTAGACGCACATGCATGCTATCTAAGGAAAGGTGTATGATTTTGACAAAGTTTTATCAAAGCATCTCGTATCAAAAATCTGAACTTTGGTAAGAAAGTCAATAAAGTATTGATTTCTAGAAGTCTAGCTGATTTCTGAGTACATGTCAAAGCTAGTGGGAGCATAAGTGTTATGCTAATAATCATCATGTTAGTGGGAGCATGATAATTATTGTTAGTGTTGCAAGTTAGCAATGTTAATTATAGAAAACAAAAGTTTCAATTCGTGAGGCTGCAGGGATTGAAAAAGTTGTTTTGCTATAATTAAGGGAGAGGATATACTTCATTTCAGTTCTAAAGGCTTAGATTGAGACCTTAATCATCTTTAGTCAAGAATATATATATGAATTTCATGTTAGATTGGTTCAACTTAAGGAAATTCTATATATTGCGTTCTCAAAATTCGATTATGATTACGGCATCCCTCTTCATAGTCAAATTTTGAAAACATGGCAAATAAAAATATTGTAGCAAAAGACTGGTCTAGAATCATGTCTTTATGTGAGACATCATGAATCGTGTACCATTTGCTTTGGGTACAGGATCGATTGCATGTGCTATAATATTTGTCATTTCTAAATTTTTCCAAATGCCCAGAGGCATTAAGAAGGGAAAAGGTCTAGAATTGGATATGACTAAAATGATTAAGCAATTGTCAAGGACAATCTGAGGTTTACCAAATATTGGTTGCTCAGGGACAGTTGGAAGTATAGTGCTAATTTTGGAAGGACCATATTGACATATTTTGAAAAGAGGCATCTCTTATTCAGAAGTGATAGTCAAAATGAGAATATGGAGTTGTCTCCATAGGTGGAAGTTATCTGTGTAAGATTAGAAAACTTAATGCAAGAAACATGTCCAAAGCAATGTACTTTGAATATGAGACTTAGTTTCCATGGAGTTGATCTCCATTGGAATACCTTATAATGACTGTTGACAAGTCTTTGTGACTTTGTACATATTCATTACAGGAGGGTCAGTGCATATAAGTTTAAAATCTAAACAGATTTCGATAAATGATAGGAATTTGAAATTCTCACATTTTTCGATAAGGATTTGGGAGTGTGAAATTAGAATCATTGAAATTATGTTCAATTGGTTTATTTCACAAAGTAAGGATCATAGACAAACATAGAGTGCATACTTGGTGTATGGCAAAGCTATTGTTTAAGAAAAACATAGTGTACATGCTTGGAGCATGGGACAACTAGTGTTTTTAATTCAAGTATAAAGTTGATAAAACCGAAACAATGAATAATGAGTAATCAGTATGGTGATAAATAAAAGTGTTTATTTATATTCATAGGGTTTGATACCATATTTGATTCATTTATTCTTGTGTTTCACTTTGCATGTTTTGACTTCCAGAATAACTAAGTCGCTCTACCTGAATGATTAAGTTATTCAAACCATCCACAGTCGGTCATATGTTGGAAGTAGATATGAATCAAGACTGTCATGGGTTGGTTTGTAGAGGTCCAAGTTGGTGGACAAAGTGGTGCTACAACACTCATGAGTGCTCATAAGTTCTGAGTATTGGATTCAACCCGCGCTCATTTGAATCACTTCATGGATTTTATCATGAGTGATCATGAGACGATAATATCTTATATTCTTCAAACCTAGAGATATGAGTTGTTACTATGAGTTGGTTATACATTGATTGCACGAAAACGCATTTGGTAACTCGATGTTATAAAACGTGCCTTTGTGTATGATTCAACAAGTAGTAGAACAAGCCATATGAGCCGAAGTTTATCCATTCCTTTTACCTTCGGGATAAAAGCGATATCTGTGGGCCCCTCGATGATTTAGCGATGACACATGTGAGTGCTTGGCCAAGCCAGGACTGATTTGATTTGTTCAATCAGTCAGTCATCATAAATCGAAAATCGGGAAACAACAAATGGACAGAGACAATGATTATAATCCATGTCTCAGTCCATATGATATCTAGAATGGAGGAATATATGATCCTTTATCTAATGGACACGTCATTGATTTGTTCAGAGTTCGACAGCGGCTTTAAGAGCTACGATTGCTAGTCGGGTTATGAAGTCGTACTTGCAATAATAGTTTTAGACTTATCCAAGTGGGAGACTGTTGGATTAGATGTCTAAGCCCATAACTATTATTGGTATATACTTGACCCGAGAGTAGCATGGTCCATTTGGGTTGCATATCATCAGGACAATTTGTTAGGATGGACTTTTGAGAGAAGGTTATTTATGGTTTATTAATATATTATAAGTTATAATATATTAATATGAAATCATATGTTTTAATTAGTATCGATCAAGAATTAATTTGGAATTAATTTAGTGATCAAAAGAGACTAATTAAATCTATGGGGACTAATTATGATAATTAGTTATATTTATATGTGTTGGGCTTATGATCCATGTTGGACCAAGTTTATGTATGGATACATAAAGAGTTGGGCCACATGAACCATGGATCATAAAACCCATGGGTATGGATTATGGGTTATACCCATGACCCTTGGAATCCTACATATAAATAGGTTACTCCATAGCCAAAATCACCACTTCTTTTCTTAGAGAAATATGGAGGTGTTTTGGTGCATGGAATTCTCTCTCAAGAGGCACCTTTGTCCTAGGTGTGTTGTGATTCCATTTGAGGCATTTCATACTATTGGTGCTAAGCTCTTAAGGCCAAATACATCAAGACTTCAAGCCACATAAAAGGTATGTTTCCCTAACTAGTATATTATATTGTTTATGTCAAATGCATGCTAGTTATAGGTTTAATGCCTTGGAAACCATTTGCATGTATAATAGAGAAAACATAGATCCAAGGTATTTAGGGTTGTATGTGCACCATAGGATGTTGTAGTATACTAAAACCCAACAGGATTTGCTTCAGGTTGTCCTAGGTTCCTTCTAGTGTGAGGCATGATTCTAAATTTAAGGAATATGTTAGTTGTTATTTTGAGGTTTTACTTTGATAACTTTAGTTAGAAGAGTTAACTATATCAAGAAAACAAATCAAACAAGCAACACAATAAACATTAAGATCACATAGTTTTCATTAAATTTCAACACTTTTTACATCACATTTTCAAAAACAAAATAATGTACAATCGTGTGGTTTGAGCAGGAATAGTGTCTATTTTACACAAAAGATGTAGTTGGTTCCTATTATCAGCTACACCACTGTTCCTTCCCTCAAAACCAAAAAAAAAAAAATCATAGTTCCTAGCTTCGCTAGACTGGAACTATCTACCATAACACAAAACAAACTAACATCCAAGTCAATATATGTGCTAACCGATGCTGAAGGAAACAAATCATCAACTCCATAGTGGTTACTCCTATCTCAGACACCAACAACCTCAAATACCTAACTCTCTCACATGCTGATCAACACTCTCAATCATGATCTGATGATACTATATACTAGAGAATAAGCCTCCTCCAGGTGATCATAAGCGTAGAGGATCCCATCAAGCAATAATCTATCCCCTGCTCTAATCCCCTAACTCTACCAGCTAACATCCTGACCTCCCTCATCAGTGAGTCGTGATCCTCATCTGCCTGATGTATTCGATCCTCGTGTCATGCAACACGCAGGACTAACACTGAGATCGCTCTATCTGTGGTATGCTTTGGGATGGGATCACTAGGCGTCTGGGATGAATCTCCGATCTCATCAAACCTAATGTTATCCTCCTGGATCCACTCGTCCACCTGGGGTGTCCATATGTGGGTAGGGCAAGGTTCTTTTGATGAATTCAGGGATGTTGGTAATAAGCCTTCCCTCTTGCGGGATAGGATAGGATAGGAATGGATTTTTTGGGGGTAGTGATGATCCTGCATCCTGGGGAATGAATACTGAGAGAGGATGGGGGAAGTGGGGCAATAGTCTTTGTGGATGAATCTGACTTAGTAGGGTCCACCTCCAGAGTCTCCTCACGATCCTGGTGAGAAGAAGAACCTGGGTAGGGTGAATTGTCTGCAGGTACTCCACCGATCTCATCGCCAGGCTGCTCCTCTTCACTGGGTTCTTCCACGTCTTCAAATGGCTCATCGTCAGCTGACACTGGAGTGGGTGGTAGGGGCATCGTCGCATCATAATCGCTCTCATTCTAGGGTATGCGTGGCGCCACCTGATCTTCTTTCGGATAAGGATGCAACACCCAATCCTATATGTCCTCTATATTGCTCCGATTTCCTGCATAAGACATCAAACAGGTAGATGTTTATGAGAAATAATATATAATACATATAATTTCATATTATAGTGTATATATATATATATATATATATATGTGTGTGTGTGTGTGTATATATATATATATAGTAGATAGTACCATATCTTAGGTAACTTTATATATAAGTTGTATGTCGTATGCTTGTCTCTATTCTAGATATCCTCAAGCTGTACCATCCTCTTGCACTAGGTCTTAATCTAAGGCTCTAGTCTTTAGGGATTCGATCTATGCAATGGATATGAAGATCCTCTAGTCGTAGGCCTCATCCTAATCTCTTAACTAGGCGTACTAAACTACTAATCCATATATCTTCAAGTGTTTAGATTGTCAACTATGGTATCCAGGTTTAGACGTGCGTCGGTTGGACCATAATAAAACTTAGTTGCGCATTCTAGGTGTAGTTGTGGTACGGCAGCAGTACTAGATTAACCCTAGGATTCGTTTTTGACCTAAAATCTTAAGTTAAGATTTAAATGGATAGTTTTTATAATACACTGGTGTATTTATAAGAGTTTATATAACTCTTTATCTGATTATTGGTTGATTAGGGTATTTTACTAATTCTATGTTTGTCTACCTCAAGACCACAAGGATCAGCCAAGTAGGAAAAGTCTGAGGGAATGACCATTTTAGCATATAGCCGTTCTGAAATCTATCAACCCAAATGACAAATTTTTCCAGGTTAGGCACCTCTCCAGTAAGTAGTCTATCCGTATGGTAATTAATAATAATACTTTTACTAGGTTTAACTAATTCAGAGTTTTATGCCCTAGGTTATAGTCGTAGTTCCTAAGGAATTACTAGTTTGCTATAACCTGTAGCTCTGATACCAGTTTGTCACACCCCCGGCTGGCGGCGGAAATGTCGGGTGGTGCGAATGTGGGGAAATTGGACTGAGGCATATATATATATATATATATATATATATATATATATATATATATATATATATATATATATATATATATATATAACATAACATAACACAAAAGACTATCACAAACATTTCTTTTATTTATTATAAATTATTTTGGTATTACATAGTTTTAAAAGACAAGCATGCAACCTAAACAAGACTAAAAATGATAAACAGACGGAACTAAAACTACAGCAACTTCTTTGAAGACATCCTCCTCCTTGAAACGACCGTCCTCCATACTCATCTCCCTGAGAATACATATATTTTTGAAAACGTCAACATAATATTGGTGAGTGCACAAGTTTTTATAGTTTTTGGCTTTTATTGGGTTGTATTAATTTACGAATCATTTTTCTTTTAGAAAAACATTTCTTAAAATATTACATCAACCCTAACTTACTATCTATTAGGATATCTAATGATCCTATCTTATTATCTTTTCAGGATATATTTATTAATCCTAACTTACTATCTTTGTAGGATATCTAACGACCCTAACGTATTTTATCTACCACTCTAAGGCATCCCTAATGGTAGTCGGATCTCTAAGGTGATCTAATGTATTAACATGAGCCCCATAATCGACGTTGTTTGACTAATAATTTTCCCCACCACAACGCTTCATCGGTCGTGAAATAGTTAATAATAAGAAAGTTATCCTACCAGGATTGTAGCTAGAAATCGCAGGTGGGGTTGTCTAACCCCATATAGATCTATACATATCTTCCTAGCTCTCGCAAGATTAACAATTATAAGTACCGGGGAATGTCGAATTTAATCAAGGCCTTTGGATGAATATTACAGTTCAGTAACGCATTAACCTTAGGTATTTATCTTTTATCTTTTATCTTTTAATCCTTCCAGGGGATTTACTATAACTATCACAATATAAATCTTTTCATCTTATATTTGATGATTATAACTTTTGATCTCATAATTATTTTGGATATATAAATATTCATATATATATATATATATATATATATATATATATATATATATATATATACACACACGAACACACCCTAATTATGGTTATTTGAAACTAGGATATTTAGGCAGAGTAACAACTGAGTAAGTTGTATATCCCTATATTTGACCAGCATAATTTCAAGGTACTACGTTATCCTAGGGATTTAGCCATTATAACATCTAGGTATTATATTTTCCTAGACTATCGGGAATCATAACTCTTAGGCATAATATCATAGCTTATAACTAGGTATAGCATCTATAACTACATTATTCTAAAGCTTTAACCTTTAAAATAATTTCATATTTATAGATATAAATATATGTTAATAAAACCATTTGATAAGAATGTATTCCCCCTGTAAAACATTAAAATAGTAAAACAGGGGCCGTGAACTCATCCTAGTCGCACGAAACCTTTGATGTAGGGTTGAATCGGGGTTGAGACTCCGGGGACAGCTCCAAAAGTTAGAAGCTTCGAGATATAGAGTGAGAGAGAGAATTTAAGTTGTGCAGAAATGCAATGGAGTTTTGGAGGTGCGCATCGAGCAAAATCTAAGCGTGCTGCCAGTGATCATCGTGGCTCCACAGGAAGTTGACACGTGTCACTCCTCCATTCGACCACGTCCCTTGCAATCTACTTGAATCCGGTGTCAGGTGTGCGGCGTAGGAGACGCGCACCTGGCACACACGGAAATATTTTGCAAAAATGATAACTTCTTCGTGCGAGCTCCAATATAAGCCCTCTCTATATCTATGTAATGATCTCAACGGGTGCTACAACTATCCTGTAGGTTGTTGTAGCTAGTTTTGACTTTCATTTTCGTGTCAAACGGGGGTAAAAATAAATGATTTAAAAAAAATCATACCTCTCTCATATGGATCCCGTTTTCATCAAACTTTTTCCTAAAGTTTTTAACTTTAGGAGTACTACGAAACTCCTTTTTGCACTTTTAGTCAAAACTCAACCAATCTCTAAGTACCATTTTGACTAATTAATTTTAATTATGCGGTTGATTTGTATTTGTATAAAATCCATAACTCTTTCCTTTGGAGTCGGATTCTTATGAATTTTATATCTTTGAGATCACGTTCACGAGTACTATCCAACTATGTTAAACAGTTTAGAAAACGTTACAACTTTTCGGATGTTAATTTTTAAGCCTAATGGATGTTTTAATAAAGAAATGTAATTGTACATCTGATTATTATTATCTCAAAAATCAAATATTACAACATTAAGTTATTACATCTATTTTCCTACTCTTTCATAATGGTTATCAGTGACGGAAACCTCTCGGTTGTCACTATATATATATATATATATATATATATATATATATATATATATATATATATATATATATATATATATATATATATATATATATATATATATAAGAGTAGGTTCAAATGAGAACACCAAAAAGGTTGAGAATGCGAGAACAAAGTATATTCATTTGCGATTCCATGTATTCATTTGTGGAGAAATGATAAATTTTTACGCCTTTAATTTCAATTGAGAGAAAAAGCATATTCATGTTGATTGTGCGTAAAAATTTATCATTTCTCCACAAATGAATATATGGAATCACAAATGAATATACTTGTTCTCGCGTTCTCAACCTTTTAGGTGTTCTCATTTGATCCTATATATATATATATATATATATATATATATATATATATATATATATATATATATATATAGTCATTATCATACATTTCCACTCATTAAATCCTCTATAAGGATAGTATGTATTTCTTTATGACTCTCATTATGTCAGAATGTGTTCTTAATAATCGTATCTTGTAAGAAGGAGAACAAACGCATTGGGGAGTGAGAACAAGAACAAATGAGAATTAGTGAGAATGTTTGATAATCACAAGAGTTATGTGAGTGTGACATCCCCATTTTCACGGCCAGAAAAGACCGATTTTGTTTATGCTTTATAAAAAAATCAGAGTACTTCTTTTAATAAAAATGTTGCTGAATTTGTTCCCAGAAAAACATGATAAATGTGTTATCAATGCATTTCCGAATAAATGTATTTTATTCATTTAAAAATATTCATCGTCAATACAGAAACATAAACATAAACAGAACTTACATTCATTATCACTAGTGATTTATATCTCCTTAATCTCTCAGTGTAATGTAACTTCATATCGACACCTGTGATACAAATAAACTGAGTGGGTCGGGTTGGGAAACCTGGTGAGTACATAGGGTTTTCAACCTACAATAATATAATTATTATGTTTAAACATCAAACAATCAACCCAATTACTCATCCCTATTATCTTCTTTACTCTCAAGGATCTACCCTAAGAATCGACTATTCCTCGTTAATTCATTCCTGAGGATCATCCTAAGGAAACGACACGAAATCCATCATTGCCAGGGTTTACTCAACAGGCACTAAGTCACATAGTCGCCAGGGTTTAGGCACTAAGTCTCATAGTCACCAGGGTTTATATAACAGGCACTAAGTCACATAATCGTCAGGGTTTATGCACTAAGTCTCATAGTCGTCAGGGTTATCTCGTTTATCGGCAGTATCGTTACTGAGAATCCACTCACAATACATGTCAATGGGTTTTTAGAGTACAGCTGGTGAATACACAGTTCAAATAAACCTACAGGTTGCGAGCCTGCTAGTGTTCCACTGGACTGTCTAGA